>NC_061831.1:23983572-24041072 GCF_019202785.1 Penaeus chinensis
AAATCGATTATCCTTAAACTGCGTCTCCACACCTTTGCAATATATTTGAGTGACTTTGTTTAGAGTTGATTTAACCTCACTTGAATGAGCCAATTGCACAACCACGGGGTTTTCGGTTTGTTGCATATTACAGAAAAGAATGATCGATTTCTCAGACAAGTCTTTCTGTATGTATGTAGATCAACATATATTTGTATATGTAAATGTGTGTGTGCGTGCGTGTGAGTGTGAGTTTACTTGTGTATGTGTGTGTGTGTGTGTGTAGTTTGTGAATATAAGTGTTGTATATCTTATTGTGTTTGTGTATGAGGTTGTACATATATTTGTGTGTATGTTCAAATGCATTTATGTATGTATATAATACACATGCACATGCATGCAAACAGACACATCCATATACATAATTTATATATACAGTTTTGAGTATTAGCTCCGAATTCCCAAAGTACAAACAACCATGTCTCATATTCCACTCTCTCTCGTCTGTGACCACAACCTTCGTCTTGGGGACTCGATATCTACAAATGGATTGCTAAAAGTCAGAGCACCATCTTGGGACTGATTTTGGGCATTCGGGGCTTGACAACGGGTTATCCTCATGGTAGCATAAATGACACAGAAATCGTCGTATTTCCTACACTCTCACCTAACACTCAAAACCAAACGATGCACCATCAACGTTTTTTCTCCCTCTTTGGGGAATTTAGATCGTATGAGATTAGAAAAAGAAATCGTGTTCGTATCTTAGTGATGCACGTGTCAGTTGTGAGGGTTTGGCCGCACTCATTGCATTGCAAGGTGGTTCAAATAAACAAATCGAGAACTCATGAGTCTTACTTAAGGGTTTCAGGCTTACCAAGCATCTTTGTTCGATACTTGTAAGCCATCGGGTGGTGTCAAATACACATACGTATTTTCATGTTCCGAACATCTATGGAGAAGACAAGGACATCATCTGTCGTCGAATGCAGTCTTTTAAAATTCTTTTTTATTGAGGAATTGCTTTAGAATCCACTCCTTCTGCCTCTCGGTTAGGATATATGTAATAATAAATTCAGATTCCTTGGAGGAAGAGGATGAGGATAGAAACCCTGTTCAAGATGAGTGATATTTTTTCTAATATCTCTACGCAGTTTAAATTGATCCTAGACAAGTAGTTTTGTATTATATAAAGAAAAAAATATCACCCCGTTTTCACGACTGGTAGCCAGGGATTGGTCTGTCCTTTGGAGTTTTGAACCGCCTGCTCCAAGGAATCTCTGGGGGAAGGGGGAGGGGGGGGGGGAGGCGTGGGAGGAGGAGGAGCATTGCATCCTGCTGGTTCTCTGCTTCCTCTTCCCCGCCGAGGGTGTGGTTCGCCGATCTCCCAGAGGTTGAACGGTTCATTTCTGGCGATTCGGTTCAGGTGTTAGAAAATCGGTTCAACCTCCGGGCGGTCAAGGCTTTGTTAATGACATTGGCAGTGGGATAATGAGTAGGCTTATTGTCTAACCCTTAATCATTATCAAATTACAAAGTTGTATTTTTTTCAGGGGGGAGGGGTAATGAAGGACATTTAATATTATTCACTATCATAGGAACTTTGGTCAAACTCCATTTTGGTACTTCATTCTATAAATGATATTTGTATAAAATATATGAAATGATTACAATAACATCTTCAGCTAAAGAGTCTGTTCGTATTTCTTCTTTGAAAAAGGGGGAGGGGGGTTTCTATGTGCAATTTAGGTGATCAAACTTAGCCAGCTTTACAGAGCAGTCACTCACTCGTATCACAGAGCCGCGTATACCAAAATATTAAATTCCTTTTGTCCATAATATCATGTTCATCATCATACTTAGCGCCACCATCACTCTAATCTACTCGGCTATGCATAGTTCAAAGCCCAGCACCATTTTATTTAACAAACAAAAACATAATGCAGCTTTTCTTTCTCTTGAGTTGGTTCTTATTGGAAAACAAAAAGGGGAAAAGCAAATAAAACAAAAGAAAATACATGGGTGACTTTAATTATTCTAGAAAACACAAAATTAAAATTAGAAGAAATTATAATGGGTGTAGAAAATACGATGAACAAAAAGTGAAACATCTGGGACACATAAAGATTATAACAATAATAATAAACATAACCAAGCAAACTAAAGACAATAATAATAATAATAATAATAATAATAATAATAATAATAATTATATTTAATAATAACGATAATAATGATAATAATAATAACCATGCTCCCGATCACACCATAAAATAAATTGAAACAATAAAAAGTAGACACTATGACCACCAGTCGGCATGCAGCCACATGCTTCAAGAGTCATGGACTTTTGCAGTGTTGAATCTACTGCTAATTCCTTCCACAATGTTACAGTCAAGATTAGACGTTGTACATATCAATTACTATTAATGTTATGCACTAAAAGGCCCCTATTCACTTTTTTGGGTTACATGGCTTTTTTGTATATATTTATTTGGTCTACTCAGTCTCAAACTTTGCCTTTGAAAACAAATGTTACTGTGTAGTTAACACAACTGAACATCGTTAATTCTTACAGGATTGGACAAATAATAATATAATTGTAGAGACATTACAACAGTTAAACCATTAAGCCCTTTGGGAATACAGAGAAAAGGTCAATATTACTATATTACAGTACATTTGGTGCGCATCGAAATGCAACCCAGTTTTTTTTTCCCTGCATTCAAAGGTTATCTTCCATTGTAACATCCCCCGTTAAAATAACACTATTTATATTACTAGGATGCGCTATCACAAATTTGATAGAGGAAAAGAGAGCCTATTATCACTACAAATATTACCTACAAAGTGATGTGCTTGAAACAACTTCCATCCGTTCATTGCAGACAAGCATTGACCAAGCGGGAGAGAGACATGGGGTAGGATGGGCAATCAAAGAAAACATATATAAACAAAAAAGTGGCTATAACTACAGAAAATGGGAATAGGATCCCTGGCAACACTAACTGTGTTGGATTCACGTATTATAAGCAAGATATACGAGGTTGGAGGTAGTTATAGGGTGGTTACAGAGTCAATATAGAATAAAATACCCTGTAAAAATTGTCTCGCAGAAAGAGACCTGCTTACTTAATCAAGTGTCATGGATACTGGAGGTCAAAGTGTCGACCCTGTACCACCCACCTCTTCTGTAATGTAAATAAATCCTGGGTCTGTCGTGCTTATTGAGAAAGATCCTTCCACCAATTAACATGTTATATTCTAAGCTTAATCTTACTCTGCCTACTTTGTACTACGCTCCACTACCGTAGTAGAGGTAACAAAACCATTTGAAATCTTTCTCAACAGGCGATAAAAAAGGAGACTGTTCTTCTCCTTTCTCTATAACGGAAATGTTTGGAATAACGGCAAACATGGTACTAAAAAAAATGCAACATCTGGATAACAAATGATAACCAACCAGGAACACGAATGCAGCACCATAGCATATTCATTTCTTCAACACATAGTCGAGTGATTTAACCGTATGAAGATAACATGATTTCCCTTCACACTTGCCTTGCACATATATACATACCGCACGGAGCCATCGGGCAGCTACTCTTAACAATCCACAATACAAATGTGACAGATTGAAAGCCCAATTAATCCTTACGTAATTTTTTCGCGCACAGTCAAGGCGATTATCATTTCTTCCATTTTTGGCATCAGATGCCCTCATCAAATCCGCACCGGAACATTGGACAACTGTACGAGTCAGCAGCGTGACCACAGGGTCCCATGGTGTTCCCCCCGCCCAGCGCCCACGCCCGCGATGCGCCGCCGCCCTCTTCTTCTCCACGCCCGCGGCGGCGCTTCAAGGGATGGCTGCTGGGGTTCGCTACGCCTCTGGGCTAACCTTACACAATTTAGACAGCGTTACACACTGTGAAGAGTGAGATACGGCCTGGCGCTTGCAGCTAGTCTTACGGCCATGCAGTGGGTTGATGGGCCCGCCCACGATGAACCAAGTGGGCGGGGCCGGTGAACCCACTAACGGTATGCAAAGGTCAGCTCAAGCACCACGCCGGGTCACCCAACTTACTAATATCACACCTTGAGAAGCGCCTAATTGATTTCCCAATCATATGTGGCAGTAACAAAAAGAAAAAAAAAATACAACTATAACTTCAGCGTCCTAAAAAAGACTCTCTCCTCACGCGATTAATTCCGTAGGTCTTGGAGGGGGTAAACATCAATGAATAAACAGACTCAAAGCTGGATACATGAACGTCACTGGGGAACCGCACCGGCCACTCGCGAGGCATCCACACTGAGGACCGCGTTGTCAGGGATCGAGTCTTGCGCCGCGCCGTCCGCCGCCACGAGCCTCGTCGCCTGCGCGAGCGCCGGCAGTCCCGCGAAGGACCCGGGCCGGCGGGCGATCTCGGCTCCTTGGGTCTGGCGAACAGACCGTCGTGTCGGGCTTTTGACCTTAGCGGCAAGGTCAACTCCTGACCCGCGCACAGACCAACAGGTCATGCTGTCCAGACCGCGGACATTCGTCAGCGAAGAGGGAGGGGAAGGGGAGACATCGGGATGTTCAGAGGGGAAGGGGAAGACAAGAAAATAAAGAGCAAAGACGCAGTTGTTTCAGCTGAGGGGAATGGACAGAAAGAAAGAACGACAAGGATGCAGGAAAAAAATTTCTTTTACATCAATTAAGGACCTTTTATTCTTAACCAAAGAGCTCTTGAAAGATTTGGTAAGCCATGCACGCAGCTTCAATCACACTGCGAGGATGTGCGGGCGAGCCTTGCTAATCCAGACACCCGGGGAGGCACGAGGCTTCGGCCAAGTCTAAACATACTGCAATGTTTCTTCTCTGAGTTTCCACCGCGACTAAAACACTGTGGTCTTTCCAAAGAATCTACAATGATAAAGAGGAAGAATTCCATTCACGGTTATTTATATAGATCATTCTTGACACATTTAGATTTTTAAAAATTCTTACATACATACATACATCCATACACACATACACAAATACATGCATACATACATGTGTATGTGTTTGTGGACAGTCAGACAGACAGACAGACAGACACACACACACATGTATGTATGTATATGCATGTGCGTGCGTGCGTGCGTGCGTGCGTGTGCGTGTGTGTGTGTGTGTGTGTGTGTGTGTGTGTGTGTGTGTGTGTGTGTGTGTGTGTGTGTGTGTGATATATATAATGTTTTTATGTAGACATGGTGTGTGTGTGTGTGTGTGTGTGTGTGTGTGTGTGTGTGTGTGTGTGTGTGTGTGTGTGTGTGTGTGTGTGTGTGTGTATGTATGTATGTGTGTATGTATGTATGTATGTATGTATGTATGTATGTATGTATGTATGTATGTATGTATGTATGTATGTATGTATGCATGCATGCATTTAATTTTGAACGAGCGAATGCTTTCGCGAAGCCTCGTGGCCACCCCCGCGTGGTTCTGGACGAGCGCGCAGGAGGCTTCCCGGAGGAGAATTGTCGTGGAGAGCACAAGCTGTTCGTTCACGCTGAAATCTGCTCTGATGGGTTCCGCTCCCGGCCGCGACAATCACCACTTCAGAACACAATCAGACGAGCTTAGCATGAACCAAACGAGTCGTGTTGAGTACGAGAATTCCCCATAAGTGTGACCTTTTTTTTACGAGCCGTTTATAACAGTCAACACCTGAATTAACAATAACACAAACATCTGTTAACGTGCCAAAACGAACAAGTCGCTATGTTGAGCAAACATATTTTGATGTTTAAGTTCCTCTCACAGTAACATCATATGGGGAGGTCGGACTTTACTGCGGCTACTGTACAAAATATCACTCACACCTGACAGTTTCAGAGCCACATTCAAGATCCCTGCCAGATGAGGCCATTCAACATCGACGAATTGTTGCCGTCTGAGAATCTGTAGAAACACAGTATCACTCGTTAGGTCACTACAAATCCCTTCAAATGGATGCGTAAGTTTATGTATATGTATATATATATATATAAAAAATGAGGGTCAACAGCTTCTTCTTTCAGTACGTATCCTCAATGCGGCCCTGCTTACAACAGTGTTAAGCTACTTTTTTTTTTTTTTTTAAGAATTCGAACATTATCTTCCCACATTCATTCATCCATTCGGACACCTTTTACCTCCTTTGTCTATCAACATCACGTTTTTTCATATTATATACGACAGAAGATGTTGCTACATTCTATTATCCATGCAAATATATAGAAAATGAACCAACGTTATTCTAATATTTCACTCCCTATATTCGTAAGTACAAAAGGAAACGGAGTAACAAGTCATACTAGCTATGTTCGCTACTGAGTACTTCTTCATTAACCTTCTACCCATGCATAATACAGAACTTTTGCGGCATACAAAAGTAGTAGTGTCCGTAAGAGACAGTAGTCAAGGTGTAGTACCTGTTTTGAATGTTGGCGGAAGAATGTAGATTACAGAGAAGTGCTGAATACTGTAACATGTGGAGTTTTGATGCTTGGCCCCTGATTGCCTTTATTAAGATTCGACTGAAGTGAGGTCTGAAAATTGTATTAAAAGGGCATGATGAAGCGAACCCCTGGCCAGAATCACTTTGAAAATCTACAGTCTTCCGAATGACAGAGTCATCACAAATAGACCTTTTTACAATTACTTGGTCAATACATTATACTAATCTTCATACAAAAAACTTGAAATTATATTCTTTTAAGGACACGTGTTATTGAGTCTGCCAGAAGCTCTTCCTAAGACCCTTATTATCTGTTTCAAAACGGGAAACTTGCTACTACAAGAGACTTCAGACGTTATTTAATACACACACAAGACATGACGTAGAAATAATCGTATACTTCCTGGATGGAGGAGGTTAGTACTGCCCGCACACAAGCGAGGCAGTCTTGCGTGGGCAACGAGGTTTAGGGTGTGGGAGTCCTGGTCCAAACACTGGAGGACTCTAGGGGTGGCCTTGACAGACGCCAGGGCCTAAGGACCCGAAGACAGGGGCCAACTGGGTCCAACATTACAATGTATCTAAAACAATTTCATCTGGAACCGTCTATTTTCTTTTTGGAGGTAGGACATACAGAAGAAAGATACGGGCGTCCGGGCTTGCTCAGCGACCTGTTTGTCAGCTCTTACACAAATCTATCGTCCCCCAAGGCCGGAGAATTTTGTAACATGATGGTTGTTGAACATCTTTCAGTGCTGAGCAAGTCAGTACGCTTGGTAGAAACAAGTTAGGTACTAAGATGATCAGGGAAACAGATGAAAAATACAATATTTTCATAGAAAATCACGTATACAATTTAAAATAAAACAAAGTGATGTTTTGTGCTACGGTTAAAGTAAAATTATGGTTGGGGGAATCTATGGGTTTCGATGGATGGTGGAAGGCACCATAACTAGTAACAGTATTGCTTGTTTAGCTATCACGATATCGGAGAGTTGCTCACTATAACAGTGAAGAGGAACGTGAACTGTATTCTGGTGGGTTTGTACGGGAGAGCGCTTGGCTGCTGTTTGTTTCTTTTTGATGCCGTTGGTGCTACACATGGGGGTGGGGGCAGAGCTCCACTAACACTACCACCTCGCTCTCACTCCACTCGACCCCAAACCCTCTCCTGTCCCTCACAGCTCTGCAACCGTTTCGGTCAGTCCTCAACAGTGGCATTTCTAACAAACAGACGTGAGAAGCAGTTCCTGCAACACGAGTGTACTCTTGCGTTTAGTGTGGTTATTGCACATTTACACTAACGTTTCCCTGCTAAGCGAGCGTTCCTTAGAGTCAGGCGACTTGTCTTACAGACCTCGTCCAGCTATCACCGGGCACGTATCACAACTCGTCACCGGGCCCTCACTCGGGGGCACCGGCCATGACCACTGCTGCTGCAAGGCGGCGCCCTCTCCCGTGCCCTTGCCCCGTGCCATCAATACCCTGTATTCAGCCCCTCCTACCGGCATGGTCCGCACGCGGCGGCCCCTGCACCGTAGGGAAGCGCCTGAGTCGTGGGCCACCTGATGCGGCCCACTCTCAGTCGACATTGGAGCCTGGGTGCGGCCCGCGGTCCACTCGACACACTATTGAGTAACACCCTTGTCCTTCAGGAGCAAGTCGGAGTTCATAGTGGGTTGGTGGGCGTAGTTGCGGATCTGATGGAGCGAGATGAGCTGGTTGGGGAACTGGTTGGGCTTGACGTCCATGGAGGGCATTTGTGTGTGCGTCTTGGGGAAGCTGATGGGGTCGTACGGGAAGTAGCGCTGTGATGATGACGCCGCCATGGACAGCTGTGTTCCACCGCTGATGGGCAACATACTCGTCTGGATGGGCGTGAATGCCGACGACGTCTTTGTAGCAAGGGAGTCGTACGACATGTTTGAGACAGGCATGTGGGCGGGAGTGTGGCGGATCTCCTCCGCACGAGGATCAAGGTGGTCACGGCCTAAGTGACGGGAAGGATCGAGGGAGCCCTGAAGACACGCCTCCGACATGCGGCCGTCCATGGCCTCGAGAGCTGTGGTGTCAGGCTTGGGCCAGTATGGGTTCTCCTGTCGCACGCCGTGGCCAGAGAGAGGGCGGCCTCTTGTCTGCCCGCTCAGCATGCTTCTGCATGTGCTTCTGCAAATACGTCTCCTGCGTGTAGCTCTTGCCGCAATACTGACAGATGTGAGTCTTGAGGTGCTTGCTTTCCTTGTGCTTGGGGATGTGCTCCAGGAGAGAGGCCTCATCCACGAAGCACTTGTAGCACGAGTTACATTTGTAGGGTTTGTCCGTCTGATGGCAGCGGGAGTGGCTCTGCAAGTTGGACAGCTGACTGAAGGCCTTGTTGCATCCCGGGTGGCGGCACTTGTAGGGCTTGTCGCCGGTGTGGGTACGGATGTGCTGCTGCAGATGCGATAACTGTGTGAACTTGCGCTGGCAAATCTCGCAACGGTAGGGTTTGATACCCAAGTGAATCCTAGTGTGCTGGGACAAGTAGGATGAGTTGGCAAAGGCTTTGGAGCACTGCGAACACTTGTATGGCTTGGCTTCCCGCATGTGGATCTGAGTGTGCAACTGCAGGTCGGCCTTGCTTCCGAAGATCTGGGGAAAAGAAAATGCACATTAGAGTCGTGATGCAGATACATGTGGAACACATACATATGTAAACGTGTTTTTAATTTAGTGTATTTGTTTCTATACATACATACATACATACATATGTAAGTGTGTATATATATATGTAGATAGATATATATATGCATAAGTCTATGTAGTGTGTGTCTTTGTGCGTGCGCATGCGTGCGTGCGTGTGTGTGTGTGTGTGTGTGTGTGTGTGTGTGTGTGTGTGTGTGTGTGTGTGTGTGTGTGTGTGTGTGTGTGTGTGTGTGTGTGCGTGTGCGTGTGTGTGTGTGTGTTTGTGTGTGAGCGCGCGCGCACGTGTGCATGGGTGTATAAACTGAATCATACAAATAACACATCTTAAAGCTAATCATCACGCAGATCAGCGCCACTACAGCACGGCAGTCAAGCCGGCTGATCAGCGCCGCATCTGACCCGGCCTTGGAAGGTCACCCGCACGCGTGCTTCCGCCATATACAACCCGCCTAACAAAGCAATTTCCACCCCCAACCCAAGTGCTAGACTCGCGCCGGCAAACAACCGCGCCTAAAGAACGAAAAGATGCGCCGAATACATTAGAACCGAACCCCTCCGCAATTTGTCTCTTCTAAGCGTACCATTACAACGGCTGTTTACAAATTAAAAATACCGTAATGTTTACCTAAAGAATGGCGCCATAAACACTAAACGCCTGCTCTGTAATGTTATGACTGTAATTACCTACAATGAATCCATTTATATGCTGAGCCGCCACCGAGGCCGCCACCGAGGCTAACAGGCACGTGGGGAGGGGGGGGGGGGGGAGCACCTCCGCCGAAACCCCTGATTACCTGCTGGCCCGCCGGACTCTCCGACTGAGCCTTCGGCAGGTCGCGGGACGCTCTCGCGGGGCCGTAATCCCGCCACGATGATTTCATACACTTCGTGACTCACATTCTTCCTCATGGGCGTTTATCTGTCGCATGACTCACTTGCCTCATAGGGACTCATTTGCATCTAGAGGACTCGACTGCCTCATGATGATGTCCTTGCCATGCGGAGAGCGAATTAGCGAACTAGAGGAGGTATGTCAATGATCGCTGGCATATCACCGTTTGTCGATTTCTGTTATAGCATTGAAAATATTCACAGACAATATCATTAATCATAATTATGTTATCAATATAGTTAGAATGTCTTCCCTTCCCAACTTTTCAACAAATACTAAATACAAACTGCAAATATATTCACCATACAGTCACAAAAGAGCACGAATAAAAACTAAAACTAAAACCGGACAAACATAGCAAAGGGAAACATTTCTAGCAGCTGAGAACGTCTTCCTTCACACTCCCGCCCACTGCCAGCCCCCGCCGCAACCCTCGCCCGCACACCCAAAGAAAAGGCAGGATCCCTTTTTATTAGATAATAAAAAACCGTTACCGTGGCGCGGACAGATCCATATCCCGGCCCATGCTCAAGGGTTAGCCTTCGCTCAGGATACGCTATCATGGCGCTGTCATCAGCCCTCAGCAGAGGATTCTTCAGGCCTCGGACCCCGTGAGGTCAGCTCCGTTCTCTCGTTCGCCATTGCAACTTATGTATGGCTGTCGGTCTGTCTTGCTGGTAACGTTACGCGGAGTGCGACAACATGGAACTAATTTTGCACACATATACGAAAATTCATGGGTGAGAAATAAATAAATCATATAGAAAGATAGAAATATAAAGATAAGAAAAAAAAAGAGGAGAGAGAGAGAGAGAGAGAGAGAGAGAGAGAGAGAGAGAGAGAGAGAGAGAGAGAGAGAGAGAGAGAGAGAGAGAGAGAGAGAGAGGACAGAGGACAGAGACAGAGAGAGAGAGAGAGAGAGAGAGAGAGAGAGAGAGAGAGAGAGAGAGAGAGAGAGAGAGAGAGAGAGAGAGGGAAGAGGGAAAGAGGGAAAGAGGGAAAGAGGGAAAGAGGGAAAGAGGGAAAGAGAGAAAGAGAGAGAGAGAGAAAGAAAGAATGAGAGTGAAAGTGAGAGAGAGAGAGAGCGACAGAGAGAGCGACAGAGAGAGAGAGAGAGAGAGAGAGAGAGAGAGAGAGAGAGAGAGAGAGAGAGAGAGAGAGAGAGAGAGAGAGAGAGAGAGAGGATACATAAAAAAAAGATAGACAGATAGATAGGCATACACGCGAGAAAAAAAGAGGCCGACTACGCCACACGGACCATTTCTTCGACCCCTGCTCGCGAAACATCACCAGCGGCGTCTCACTCTCTCCCTCCACAGCCGCAGCCAGGGAGCAACAGCGAAAAATCACGTCCCAAGGATCTTCCCGCCACGTCATATATATCACAGGATCACGGACGAATTCTGACCTTAAACGCAACAGCGAGCGCAATATAAATACAAAAAGCAAATCATTTATCAACAAATCTTACATCCGCGAAGAAGAAATACTCGAGGCGATTCGAGCAGCCCGACTGCGCTCGGCTCGACTTCTTGGCCCCGACGGCTGTGAACTCGCACGCCGAAAACGCTTCGCAGAAACGGATACAGGAAGGATCATTTTTTTTCCAGTTCCAAGATGAAAAATGGCCTCAGTCTCCCACGTGGTCAGCCCATAATGTGCAGCTTTTTTTCTTTCTCTCTTTCTTTCTTCTTTCCCCGGTCACATCAAGACCACCAGTGTAAATAAACCCGTAACAGACGGATGCCGGAGTTTAAATCGCCAGGGAATAAAGACACTTGCGGTCCTATTACTCAGGGATGAAAGTGGTCGGGACAGGCGGCTCGGCGGTTACGTCCTTCGCCACAAAAGGCTACCGTAAGAGGCTGCGAATGTTGCCAGATAGGAGGCGTCCTTTTTTTTCTTTTTTTCAAACTTTTTTTTTTTAAGGTAAGGATAATTTGATCCGAATATATATTTTTAAAATGTAAGGTTTCTTTTGATTTGTTTTCTATTATCACGGCAAGCGAAACGTGCGCAAGTTGAGATTTTCCCAGCGACGCCGTTCCTTCTAACGATGTTCCCCGTCTAGTGTCTGTTGAGAGGAGGCGCGCATCTCACCTGTCTATCGAAGCTGAGCAGTTTCACACATAAATTATTGGGTAAAAAGGCTGCAACAATGGCTAATGCCTTACATAAAGAAGAAATGCACAATGGCACCCGAGTCGGGGCGAGAGAATCAAAGAAATCGCACAAGGGAGGGGCCAGGCGCGCCATCACGAGGGGGAGCGTGGAAGGACGGGCGAAGGAGCGTTCAGCCGTGATTGCAAATTAATTCTTTTTTCCCCTCTCTCTCCCTCTTACTTCGCAGCTGCAAGGAAGGCAATCAACAGCACAAAGAAAATAAGAAAATAGATACATAAGACCCCTATTCATTACCGAATATCCCCTTAACTATAGAAAACAGTACATCAAAAAAATAAGAAGACAAGCGATAAAGAACGGACCAGAACCGTAGGCATAGTGCAACACAAGCCCCTATTCAGCCGCGGATGGAGAGCGACTGTTGCTCACGTAGCCCTACAATGTCTCTTATCTGGCGTCCCCGGGAAGCAAAGGACCGACCGGGGTGCAATAAGGAGAATTGATTAGAGCTGAAAAGGAGCTTAGGGGTCGTTTGTTGCTCCAGTGGATATGAATATCTGAACAGTCGAGGTGATAGGGCGCCATTTGGCAAGCTCTTCACTGGCCGTGTTTATTCGTTTCAGGGCTGAATAATCGATTTCCTTCCGCGAGTCCAGACGGACCTTAATGGATAATTGAAAGAAGCCCTCCGGAGGCGGTCATTCTACTGCGTTTTTCGCAATGTCAGCTCTGGTTTAATCTCGGAATCTTGCGAAAATACACGTGTAACTTATACAGGCGCGCACGTGTACGTGTTCATGCATTATACACATATGTATGTATGTATGTACGTATGTATGTATGCATATATGTACACACACACACACACACACACACACACACACACACACACACACACACACACACACACACACACACACACACACATGCATGAGTGTGTATATATATATATATATATATATATATACATAGATACACATACATATATATTACATATCATATATTATATACATGCACACACACACACACACACACACACACACACACACACACACACACACACACACACACACACACACACACACACACACACATAAAGCAGAGCAAACATCTGGGTTTCCGCCGCAACAGTTATCTCACCGAGCAGTCCTCTATAAAACCTATAACCGAATCAATCTCTCTCTTTAAAAAAGGAAGAAAAAAAGACCTGTGAGAATCCCGTAAAAAGGTAAGTTCCCAGGGAAGGGTACAGAAGCAGGAGTAATGGGGCAGGGGTTATGGGCCACGGGCAGAAGGGGGAAGGGGCAAGGGAGGGGCAGAAGGGGGAAGGGCACGGGAGGGGCAGCAGTGGACACAGGTATGAAAGGCCGTGTCAATGGTAACGAGAGACCATCTCATGCGGTGGTCATTGTCGTGCTATGGCTACCAGGACGCGGCCTACCCTGGCAAGCTGGTAGCCCGGGGGGGGTGGGGTGAAGAGGGGATTGGTGCAGGGGGTAAATTTTGCCATGATTACCCGAGATTTACCCCCCTCATAGGAGAGGAAAGGAATCGAAGAGTTTGATGGGATAAGTGTATGGCGATGATGTAATAATAATGGCAAAGAAAACGGATTCTCTCGGAGAGGGGAAACTACAATGCTTCAGCCAAACGCATTTCCGACTCTCGCCTCGCAACTCGCACCAGAACCAGGTGGCTCGCGAAGGCTAAAACTGGTGTAAATACAGGTGGAGATAATAAAAAAAAAAAAAGTGAAAGGAGGAAGAGAGGGGAGGAATGTCCTAGGAAGGAAGGAAGGAAGACCTATGCCCCTTGCCCTCCCCTTTCTGCCCAAAAAAGGGAAAAGGATAAACCGCTAAAAAAGGAGAGGGAGGAAAGGTGCCATAATGGCTACGGATAATCCAAAAAACTGAATAGAGATAAAAGGACACAGGTGGAGAGGGGTTGTCACGGAAGGAGGGAAGGGAGGGGGGGGAGGGAGAGGGGAGGGGTTGAAGGGGTATGAGGGAAACATTTACCGATGGGAAACTTCCCCTTTTTTCTCCTTTCTTTTTTTTTCTTTTTTTAAGGTCCGCTGTCCACTCCCTTCTCCGCGGAATCTCATGGTGTTATTTTAGGAATGCGCAGTTGGTGTGTTTGTGCGTGCGTGCGTGAGAGGGAGAGCGGTGGGGGGAAGGAGAGCGCAGGGAGACGGATCTACAAACCCAACGGCATTCGGGGGAAAACCGTGTAACGTTGGTCATTTTTAACAGACACTAAGAATTCGTGCAAGTATTCGGGATGCACGCGACGTGTGTATGTGTGTGTTTGTCCGAGCGCGCGTTTGCGTGTATGCTTGCATGTGCGTGTCCGTGTGCGTATTCGTGTACACCTTCGTAGTCTATGCGAGTGTGATGAATATGACCACACGAGCCCTTCTCCCACTGGACGCCATGCGCCACTGGCAGCGACGGAAGGACCTCGGCGCCGCACAGGAACTCCTTAATCAAATGAGCGCCGTGCTGATCGGTCGGCAAAGCGTCCGTGTCCGTAATGACCCCGGGGTGTACTTACGTGTGCGCGGCATAAATCACGAGGGCGGGAGAAGATCGGGTGGTGGTTGTGGCGGCGTTCTTGTGTGTTCTTCCCTCTAGGGTTTTTTTTTTTTTTTTTTCTTTCTCCCTTTCTTATCCGTAAATATGAGATACATTCTATTTTTTTTTTATCTTCTCTCTCTCTCTCTCTCTCTCTCTCTCTCTCTCTCTCTCTCTCTCTCTCTCTCTCTCTCTCTCTCTCTCTCTCTCTCTCTCTCCTGGGATTTGTATAATAGAACATACATTACTAATACTATGCGATGGTAAGATACTTAAACTACAGCCTTCCAAACAAGAAAAAATACTGGAACGATCTTCAATTTCAAACAGTGCCATTTCCCCCCCAAAAGAAGATCGATTATTACCATTCAGTATACAGCATATTCAGTGTCCAGTATACTGGCTTAGAACCGGGGACTCGACGGGATCGCATGCAGCGCTGGGGCCGAGCACAGAATAGCTAATCCTTCGTCACATATACATTTCCGCCAGTGACTTGTGTATGATAAAAGTAAACCCAGCACTCCCGAGTCACGCCAGCTTGTTATCGATTTCCGATCCGCAGGAGACTTTCCTTGCAAAATAAAAAATAGAAGTCAGAATCGATGTTGGGAAGCGAGCGACAGGAGTAAAGACAGGAGAGAGGCCGGGGTGACTAAACTATTTCTCTAATTACTTTTTTGCGGTAGGTGAGAGGTGGGGAGAGGGCGGGAGGGAGGGAGAAGAGGCAGAGTGACGGCTGGAAGGAGGTACAAGGAGGAGGGGGAGGGCGGGAAGGGGAAGTAGAAGGGGGAGAAAGGGGAAGAGGAAGGGAAGGGGAGGGGTTGGTGGGTGAAGGGAGGAGGGGAAGACTAAGGGAAGGGAGGGCGGAGGCTACACCCTCGCTAACTGGACTATCACTAGATGAGAACATCCCGGCAAAAGAACTGACACAAACTGATATCCCATCACCCATACCCCGCCCATCATATGCCGCGGCGCCGCCCTTGGCCCGGACACGACAAGAGCGCGAAGGGCCGGCGGAGAGTTATCCGTGGCGAGATTGATGGCGTGGGGAGGACTAAGGTCTCTCGGCAGCGGCGGCGGCGGCGGCAGGAGGCTCACTACCACCAGCCCGCATTCAACCATCTAACCAAACCAGGCATTGCTCTTTCCTGCAAGAGATCGTCCGCCCAATGCCCCCGAAGGCCCGACAGGGTGTGGATCTAAGCCTTGGTTTCGGATGCGACGGCCAAGGAGCCGGCATATGGACGGCGACGTCTGCGCCTCTTGGAAACCCATTCTCATTAATACAACGTCTGGGTTATGTAGATCAGGTACTGGATGGAGAGTCAACCATTTCCAGTCTTAAATCCAGGTTATGCAGCGACGAAAACTTGGGACCAAATATGCCTTGCTATTTTAAACCCGCTCGCTCGTTCGAATCACTTGCGCTATCAAGTTAGTATTAAGAATGACGCTTGCACATTATCACGAGTAGGAAAAAAATAAGAACCGCATTATTGCTATACTACTTGAGTGCACCAAATGTTCGGGGAGAGAACGAAAAAAAGGCTACCTGGCAACCCCGACATGCTCGCCCCGCGGCATAAGTTGCAAATCGGATGCCACAGTGCACGACAAGTTAAACCACCACACCCAATGATCTGGAACCCTTAAAAAGCTCTCCTGTTCATTTCGCTATCGCGGCGAGCGCCACTTGGCCGATTTCTTCGGGTGCACTGGCTATCGATATCATTTTAGCAAAGTGTATGCAACGGGGTGACTCATCCGTGCTCGATATTTTTTTTTTTTCTTTTTTTTCTTTTTTTTTTTGGAGCAGTGGGTGGAAAAGGGCGGCGCGGTGTGAGGAGTCAGGGTTGGTGGGTCAAGGCGCGTTCTCACATACATCTCGACCTGCCTGCTGCACCACACCTCGCCTCGCTAATTTGAAAGATGTGTTGTCCACGGGTCGCTTTGTCTTGCACTCTCCGCGCTCCGCTTTCTGACATTCTAAAGGTTTATCATTTCTTTTTTACGTATCATTGTTTATTTTTCTCCCTCGCTTTTTCATATTCTGTTGTTAACTGACGAAGACTTTCATATTTCGATGAAGAAATACATCAAGATCAAGAGCTCTCTCTCTCTCTCTCTCTCTCTCTCTCTCTCTCTCTCTCTCTCTCTCTCTCTCTCTCTCTCTCTCTCTCTCTCTCTCTCTCTCTCTCGCTCTCTCTCTCTCTCTCTCTCTCTCTCTCTCTCTCTCTCTCTCTCTCTCGCTCTCTCTCTCTCTATGTCTCTCTCTCCCTCCTCCCCCCTCCCTCCCTCCCTCCCTCCCTCTCTCTTCGAAATATAACAAGGGCAACTTTCTCTCTCTCTCTCTCTCTCTCTCTCTCTCTCTCTCTCTCTCTCTCTCTCTCTCTCTCTCTCTCTCTCTCTCTCTCTCTCTGTGGCGGTACTTCTAATGACAGCCTAATAACGAGAGACGGCGTCACGCTCACCTGGTAGCCGTAATTACGTTAATAAATCACGATATCATCCGAGAACAAAAGATCCATCGCGGCAACAGGTAACCCGACGACTTCATCACCTTAACGCGAAAATTATGTTTGTAGTCTTCCTCTTCTCATAACAATAAATTCCTTATAAGAATAAAATATCTCAGCGTTAAAACTCATGAACTCCGGACACAAAGAATGCTGGTAATCTTGTCGTATTACTGTCATCACTTTACTAACCTTTCTTGTCTATTACCTACAAATGCGGGGCAAGTGTCGGGCCAATTCACAAGAGAACATAAACCAAATAAAAAATATCGACTTCCATTACAAGTTAATCAGGAAGACATAAAAATGAAGAGAAAAAAAAAAGGATGAAGCGACAACTGACTGACTTGTTCTAAACTCGGAATCATAGACAAATAAAATAAAAACTGAACTAAGACCAAAAAAAATAACAAGCAGAAATAATAAAAGAAAGAATAATGATAACATCAAAATAATTAAAGTGTTTGTAAACGGAGACATGCTTTTTTTTGTAACCATGTTCTCCCGTCGGCCTGGGACTGCGGTAGGCTCATGATTCATGACCATAGAAACTGGATAAATAACCGTACCGCATAACAGACCCCGCATTACCAACCTCCGCCATTTATATCACTTAATTCACTATAACGGACTTATTACCCAACGATGCAAATTGATACTTCCGACTGGCTATACCCACAATACATAAATCACACACGCTGGGTAACTGCGGGGGGAGGGGGGTAATGGGAGGTTCAATTATTGACACAGGCCTAAACTGAGCACATGGAAGGCTGGGCGACAAGAGGGGGAGGGGAGGGGGAAGAGGGTAGGGGGGGAGGGAAGGGAGGAAGAGTACGGCTGTGGTCCAAAGAGAGCGAAATGAGAATGGTACATTCTTTGCACGTATTTCGGAGGTGCGTAACTGATACCGATAACAGCTAATTGTTCGTACGGGAGTAGCATGAACCAGGGGGTCAAGGGAGAGGGCGCTTGTGGAACAAGACTGCACTGGAGATACTGTCACGCTTCTCCCCTGTGTTTACATACTCAAACACATACTTTGCCTACATACATACACACATATATACACACACAAACGTACATATATAAACACATACATACATACACATATATATACACACACAAACGTACATATATAAACTCATACTCATGATTTTATACATATATGTATATAAACACGGAGGAAGCGCGAGATGGGAACCTTTTGGCAATCAGTGCACACTGGACTGGACGGACCTGGCGTCGATAGCACGAACAGGAAAGGGATGCCTGTGTGTTCTCTTTACCGCTGTTTTGTTATTCCTCTTGAACGTAAGAACGGTAACCGCAACTCTCGTCAAGTCATCAAATTCATCATCATGTTAGCATGATTTGCTCCCTGGCCATGATGACGTGAGGCGAGCAGCGACCACGAAATACCGGCTTCCACGGCGATAACGTCTGTTTCCACACGCAATTCCACTGCAATCTGTCTCTTCCGTCACTAATACAAAATTGGAGGTTTACCCCAGCAGGCCTTCCACAGGACCCCCCCCCCCCCCCCCAGCCGGCCCCACCATTTAGTTCTCACACACACACAGCGCACACAAACCCATCGCCAAACACGCACACGCACGCATGCACGCACACTAACAAGAACAAAAGGAGAACAAAAGCAAAAAACAGAAAGAACAAGAACAGGCGTTCTCCCTGTCTCCGCGAACAGACGTTTACGTGCATATTTTTTCACAAGCAAGAGCAACCGGCTTTCGGAATTACGCTTATTTGAGAGTTGTCCGTAAAACCGAGACAGCACTCGGGGCGACGTGTGTGGTTTTGCATCTGTCATCCGGGGCTTCCTCGTGCAACTCGTCCTGTACGAAAGTCATGAATATTGCAAAGCTCTTATCCTTTCCTCTTACCCTTCCTCCTGTCTGTTTTCCATCCCTCTCTCCCTTCTTTATCTTCGGTTTTCGCTTCCTCTCCTAATCGCTCTTCCCTTCCCTCACCCTGTCCTCCCCCTCCCTCCCTCCCCTTCCCCCCCCCCCCACCCTACAAAGTGTCCTTCTCTGGTACACTGGATTTAACAGTGACGCGCCATGTCGGCTACATCGCCTCTATCATAGTGCTTACAATCAATATCCGTGAGCGTGTTTGTTAACGCGAAGGGGCATTACGGCCAACCGAAGCGTCACCGGAAGTCGGCGATGCTACGTAGCGAGCTGTGAATCACCGGGAGTGTTACTTGATGCGTCTCTCGCTCTGCTTGACGCGCCGGAAAATCTCGAAGTAATCCCAAGTCGACTCGCGCAATCTATCAACGCCGCCGGGAGGTTGCGGGCCGTAACCCAGCCTGAGTAGGATTCGCATTAACGTTACATTATGACGGAATACATCAAGAGCAACGTAAAATAAAATGCTTCTGATTAGAGTAATTTAATCGCAAGGGGATTGCTCTCCTGCGCAATACCTTTGCCCCCGTCCACACCTAAACACAGCCGGACGCAAATTGCAACTTAATGATCATAACAACGTGCAAATGATCGCAACAGCTTAACTACGCCATTATAACTGTAAACGGCTGCCTAAACCGTCGTTGCTTCCAGCCCTCCGACGTGCCACAGCCGGACCGCGACTCGAGCACGATGTATGCAAATGATAATCGGAAGATTGTCATCATGTAATCACGACCGACCGCAGCTGGACACCTGCGCGCGCGTAATGAAAATGTGAGACGTTGAATGAACAGAAAAAAGAGAGAGAATAAAAACAAAGATAAATAAAAAGTAAGAACGAAAGAAAGTAAGAACATCATTAGGTTGTCAGCGCAGACCGTTGTGATAAGCCTGATGTTCCCCCAATTGGTGATAAACATTTTGTCCCAATCATTCGTGGGACTGGAGGAGCGACGGGCCATTAGAGGATGTTATTCGGGCAGTAATTGCTCTCCTTCGCCGACTTCCGTTTTATCAACGTCAGACGGCGGTCCTGCTGTGGCCCCTTTTTACCTTCGACTACTGGGCTCCCCTCCTATTACACTTCAGCTCCTTATTTCATTATCACCATCATCAACAGCAGCATTTTTATTGTCATTATCATCATAATCACCACCATCATTACCATCATCACATCACCACCATCATCATCCTATCTTTATCATTTATTTTTTCCGTGCCCAAATCTAGGCTAACTTTTCATACTTTTGGAGAGTGTTGGGCGGGTATCCATCAGTCTGTCAAATCATATATCATCGCCATTCGGAATTCATATTCATGATGCGTGCAGCAGCTTTTCTGCAAAGTTTTGGAGTCGCATGTGCCATTAAACACTTGAAATATTCAAAACTAGTTTCTCATCGCACTTACAAAAAATGAATAAATAAGTAAACAGAAGATACAAAGTACTCAAGCGAAGGGTTCTAATATCAGTAATTTCGTATCAGTGCTTTTAGTTACCATTACGCTCTCATCAATCATGCATGTGGAAGCGCCCGCTTTAAAAGGGAGCAGCCGCAGGACTTATGAGGCGAAGCCGAAGAAATGTTTAAATCTGCCTTGCTTAGGTACCCCCGGCTAGCAAGAGCCTTTGTTTACCTTAGTGTACAAATTGCTCTAAGTGACTTGTGCCGCTAAAACACTACTTCATTACGGACGCTTAGAACCCCTGAGGTATGTTCAAAGCCTTCTGTAAGTGCTGTGAGGGAGGACGACCCATTTTAATATTAACTTGACGGTTGGATAATGAATGCTCTTATAATCCTTGAGAAAGTATATATATATATATATATATAATAAACTTGGCTTCCCGGACCGACAACGCCACTCACAATAAATCATTCAGAACTCAGCCAGCGAATAACCAACAATACACCGCCGAGCTGCAATGGACCACAATGTAAGTCTCTGTGTCTGAGCACTTCGGTCACTTTTGGACACTCGAGCCCTCCGGTATCTCTGCGCTGAGCGTGACGTTGAGCGTGAATCTCTGTGATCTCAGACTTGTTTTTATTCTGCTTTCGCTAGGTCATAAAATGTTTTTACTCTTTTTTATTGTTGTCCTCGCGAGGGGACTTACAGCGCGCGTCTCAATTTGACCAAGAGGAGTAGTTTCAGATATAATCTCTCGACATTTGGTATATCGATAAATAAATCACAACAACAATGTGTGTCCATGAGTTATCACTCAGCATTTTATCATTACTCATGGTAAAAAGTGGAAACCATCCGTTGTAAAAGCGCACGTGCACAAACAGACTCAGGTTTTTCTCTCTCTCTCGTACACGTACACACACACACACACACACACACACACGCGCGCGCGCGCGCGCACACACACACACACACACACACACACACACACACACACACACACACCCAACGCGGCATTCCCTGCCTCCTCCTCCCCCAGATTGCCTTTCGAGCGGCGGCGGCGGCGCTGATGGGCAAATATGTAACCGCCGTAATATCAACACGGGCTCGAAGGCCTTTTCCCGGGCGGAGACATGCGGACTCATTGCAACCGGAGACTTACGAGCGGCTCTCACGCGACGGCGTCCTGGAACGGCGTGTCCCGGGAGCCCGAGCACGCCCCTTCCAAGACCTCCTTGCCAGGGGCGCCGCGACTTGCTCCCCTTGGACTTAGCTTTGAGGAACTCCAGGAATGCTGCTTTCAAATCGAACTTCCTGTGTATGTACGTGTGTAGATGTAGTGTGCATATATACATATACACACACACACATATATATATATATATATAATATATATATATACATTGTTATCCGTCACCAACAATAAATGATGCGCTTATGGTAAAATATTTATAATAGAATAAAATTTGTGAAAATATAACACGCATCCAATTGGTTGCAAATTCCGCAATCTGCAATACTTTTTAAGTCTGCTATTCATCGCGAGAAAAAAATAACACTTCTTGTCTGTTTCTATTTTCTGTAAACGGATGAAATGCCCGAACTATGAATGCTCATGAAATCAGTATCGCTTCTTCAATAAGACGACTAAACAGGATTATGCTCTCCCGTAAGCGACTCATTGTAGGCTCTCTATAGGACCGGCGCGATCTATCACTGCGCTACGAAAGAGCAGTTCCAATCAGGCGTGTGTTAGTGCCAATCATTCAAGTGGGAGACATTCTATGATAATGGATAAGGGCATAATGACTCAAGATAAAAGATGAATAGTCAGGGACGGGAGGGAGGGTGAGGTGGATGGGAAAGGAGAGGGAGAGTGAAAGGGGGAGGGGAGAGGGGAGAGAGAGAGAGAGAGAGAGAGAGAGAGAGAGAGAGAGAGAGAGAGAGAGAGAGAGAGAGAGAGAGAGAGAGAGAGAGAAGGGGGGAGGGAGAGGGATAGAAGACAGAAAAGAAAGAAGAGAGAGAAACCGTGATTGAGGTTCGCCCGGGGAAAAATGAAAAGAAAATCGCACTTGGCAACTCTCGCGTAATTACCAGGTATAATTATTAATGCTTCACTCGCTCGTTCCAATGATTATCAGCATAATTGCGCTCGTTGTCAAACTGTCTTGATGGAGTCGTTGGACACCTCTGCATGTCCTGACCGGTGGATGGTGATGTATTACATGTAATTATAGGGATACTATTCCTGACGTCATGTGAACACTGGCCGTTAAGTGGAGCATTTCAAAAAGGCCAAGGGACCCTCCCGGTCTACGGTACTTCTAGATGTCAAGCAATGCTTGTATGTTTCTTCGGAAAGGTTATCTGACGCAAGATTATATGTATGTAAATCATATGCTAAGAGTAGAAAAATTAATAAGATTTACAATAAGAACAATAATAATAGTAGTATTCGTATGCTTAATAATGCATAATTCCAGCCTCTCTTCGATATCAAATGAATATACTGAACAAGCCAACAAATGCATGAACAAAAACAAAATAAAAACAAACCAATGAATCGGAGGACAAATCACGCCTCCACTATTTTCCTTTTTTATTTTAATCAATCTTTAGTGGTATCTTTAACCTTTCCCAAGAAGACGCCTCTCCAAAGCCTTCACATGTGACCTCTTGACCGCTCACACCGCAGTTACTCCAATTGTTTACTGTAACTCAACCTTTTACGTACATACGACCCGACATTTAAAAAAAAAAAGTGACCTATATATAACAACGGTTACTCATATATTTTGTTTTATGGTTTTTCTACCACGGTTATCACCCTTAACTTCAATGCATAGAGAGACCAAAGTGCCGAGACATATCAGTAAGGCACAATAAAACTACTGGAAAGGTAGAAAGGGGGAGGGAGGAAAGAGAGAAGGGGGAAGGGGGAAGGGGAAGAAGAAGGGTGACGCAAAGGAGCTAAAGATACGGTGGGAGGAAGGTACGAGGGTAGGGCAAGGAAGGAGGGGATGGGGGGGGGCGGGGTAAGGATGGGGGTGGACGGCAAGGTAGGGGGTTGGGGATATAGGCGCCGGGCGGTGAAGAGTCGTAAAAAAGGATTGTCTGGAAAGGGTAATAAAAATTAATGCTCACCAATACCTTGGGTGTGTTTATGGCACGGGGTGGTGAGTGAGTGCGGTTACCCGAGTACCAGGTTACCCGGTCCTGCTGTGGTCGGGTATGTGTAAGAGTTGAAAAAAGAGAAAGAAAAATAAAAAGTTTCCCTCAACAATGTCACGCCAGATCATATTTGGTGGATTTTCGAAGGCGGAAAGGAAAGACCCTTTTTTTCTCTCTCTCTTTCTCTCTCCCCGAATTCCCTTTCTGATGGTACAGATAATTGAGGGTTCAAAAATAGGAGGGGGGGAGGGGGCGGGGGGGTTACGGTCGAACTCTCTCTTCAACTGTCACATATAAACGTTTAAACCAGGGAACTTGCAAACCGTTCGAGACAAAATAAAATCAACTAAAAAAATATTCATTATTTTTATTTAAAACAAAAAAATATATATATATATAATTCCATTTATCTTCCGTTTGAATGTTAAGAATCTCGAGTCGTTAAGCGCAACACCTAAACTGTCGTTAATCACCCAAACTAATGAATCCAAAGAGCGGAAACAATTAACTCAGATAATTACTCACGAAGTCGCCTGTGCTGGTTGATTAATAAGCGACTAAAAGGGACGAAAACAGAAAAAGAGTATTCCTGCTCGTTTCACATGCACGCCAGGCAAAGGCGTCCACCGCAGAGGGCGACCAAAAAGCGACCACCTGCAACCGTGGGATGGACCAACACATACGAAGTGCGAGAGAATCCCGGTGTGCAGCAATAAACACGATGATGAGTGTCTAAGGTGTTGCACGTAAGGCCTAGTGTTCCATTGCTGAGCACGGGATAGTGTCCTCTGTCGGCTCGGTGTCATTAGACAAATGTTCACAGTTCTAATGACAGCGTTTGCGGTTGATGCAGCAGCGATCCCTGCTCACATTAAGGCGCCGTGTTGACGTCCCTATTGCTCCTGGAGGAGGAACAAATGGCGTGAACGGCCGGGCTACGCGTGTTTGTTACGTATCCATTATCCGTAATAATAAAGGATTGAACATCGCTTCGACTAAGAGACTTCGCCGCAAAGAGCCGACGGAAATCACATCGACAGAAGGCGCCTGTGAGCAAGGTACCACAATGCGTTCTCTCTTATTCGTATTTCCATTACTATCATTTATTCTTTTCTTACTGAAGCCGAAATTCAAGGTAATACACTCGTAAGAGATATACCTAGATATTAGCTTTCAAGGGAAACAATGGAGGAAGCGCCGCAAACGTAGCAGAATGACAGGCAAGGTCACCAAGAATTGAATCTTTACTTATCATCGCTTACAAGAAAGGCTTAATAATCCGACATGGTCTAAGAGATAGCCAGGATAAGGGACCTTATCTGCTAAATGTAAAATGTCTCCGCTGAAGGAAAGTCAACATCCAAAAAGAAATGTGTATATTCAGTAGACTATGACTCACTGGATTCTTGACAAATAAAAAAGCCATTTCAGAATAATTGTCATGAAACTGAAGGGAGCCACTGAAGAAGAAGCAAAAATAGACCATCAAGGCCGTCAGAAATTGAATCTTCACTCGTCAGCAGCAAAGAATCGCCACATATTTTGACACAGTCGTCGACTTCGCCCGTCATAAACACCAAATTGGATGGTTGAGCAATTATACGACAGAACCGAGGCGTCAGAGCGCGTCGGGGAGGAGCGGAGCCTGCGGAGTCTCGCTGTGAATTCCTTCCCTTCTGGCCTAGAGACGACCTGGGGCTCTCTTGAGAAGGGGTCGAGATTTAGTGGCAGTTGGGTAATCCCTTTTCTGCTCCTACAGGCATTACGAGGATCATTTTCACAATTTCCAAGTTTGCTTTTATGTTTATATCTATCTGTATATTTAATGTTAGTACCCGGTGTTTAATTAGCGTCATCGAAGCAGTAAGGAAGCGGCAGTGGTGTGTTGGTTGTCGTGGCGGCAAAGAACAACATGGAAAGTTGGAAACCTCATGTGGTGTTAAGGGGCGGCCGTAGGGCTGTGAGAACCGAGGGCAGTACGCCGCCAGAGGTAGCTGTGGGTGCTGGACAAAAAAGGGTTGCGGTCGAGACTGGGCACATAAGCTGTAAACCGTCGCTCCCACACCTCCACATGAACGACCACACGAACTGGTTGTATTGGCGAAGACAAGTGCAGTTTCTCCTTTCGCGTGACTCAGTCGCTACAGATGCGCCGAACTGTGATTAAGTAAGTGACCCTTTTCAATGGAAAGTCTCATTTGAAATGCCGTTTGTGAATACCGCTTTGCATTACGCAAGGGTGGCAAACGCTGATGTGTTTACAAGAGGTCACACGACGCTCGAGAGCTCTCGAAAGAAAATCCTTTTGGGGGACGTGAAAGGTAACTGTAGGAGACGTATTATGCACGAGCGGGACAATGCGAATGTCATTTGTTTCATCCGAAGGTGACGAGGGCGAGGCAGGCGTGTTGCTGTGCGGGTGTGAACAATGCTCCAATCTGTTGTCCGGTGTGGGAACAAGCAGGTGTCACATGCATCTCCCGGCTTACCTGGCTGCCCCCGCACTGCCATGCGCTCTCGGTGTCACTCGGGGGCATTTCCTGAACTGACGCAATGTTGCCTTGGCATTGTTACACCTGTCATGAACGTACCTCCTGATACAATTTCCGAGAAACGCTGATACATACTTTTCTGTTGTTTTATTTGTGATGCAACGTACGTCACTATGTGTATGTTTACCGAGCCGAGACCACCAGGAATGCCGCCTCTCAAGTTGCGTAGCGACATGTTCATCAAGATGTGGTTTGTCTTGTGACCCGTGTTCCGATAAGAGCCAGCCACTCACCGAGTGACGCTGGAGCGCTTCCTCTTCTTTCTGTTTTTACTTTAGGTCTTTAAATTGTATATTCTTTTATGATTCTTGTGCATGTATATGTTGTTACTTTTCAAGTATATTTTGATGAATAAGGTTTTATTTTCTGCCTTATGAATTTTCCATAACTACACGGACTTCAAAACCCTCTAGTGTTATATATATTCATTACGAGATAAATAATGTAAAGAAAATAAGAAAAACATGTGAACTGTTTATGAAGGACCTGGGCGGCCACGCAACAAAGGGAGGTCATTTCACACTCGTCTTGTCACAAAGGAGGGAGGGAAGAAGAGGAAGGAGAGAGGAAGAGAGAAAGAGAATTTGTGAGAGTGAAAGGAAGAGAGAAGAATGGTTTGAAAGACTATTTTCTCGTTATTCGATCACGCTTATTCAAGCAAATACTATTAATGTTAGACGCGTGCGCTCACTTCATATGTTATCTCTCTCTCTCTCTCTCTCTCTCTCTCTCTCTCTCTCTCTCTCTCTCTCTCTCTCTCTCTCTCTCTCTCTCTCTCTCTCTCTCTCTCTCTCTCTCTCTCTGACACACTCACTCACGCGAACCCGGACACACAAAGTCCTTGAACATCAGGCTCGTATAGATTTATAAACTCATTCCACAACAGTATTTCTTCCTATACTGCTTTATCATCAAGTTCTTATTTCGTCGTATCGCCATCCCTCTGTCCTTATAAATAAAGTGATGATCATCCCTTTATGCTCACTATCTCCTTGATCGCAAGTACTGTCGGGGAATTTCCTCCAAACTTTCCCTTGTGTTGGTGACCTGGCAAGAGCACATCAAGAGGCACGACAACATCAAGAGGCAAGGGGCAGACTCCCTCCTACACCGGCCGCCCTAGTGCGAGGCGAGTGTGAGACAAGAATAGATGACGAAGGAAGCTGAACGAATGAAATAATGATGAAGTGACGGGATTGAGACGAGATGGAGAGATAACAGGCACGGTGACCTCCTCCTTACCCATATCCCCCCAATTCTTCCCTCCCTCCCCACCCACTCAGACACCCACCCACCCACTGCGACTATTTCTCCATCACAATACTGTCCCCACGTCGTTGTTCTCTCCCTCACAATGTAATCCTCGAACAGCCTTATGCTGCCCACAAAACGTCTCCCCTCCCTCACCCCCCCTTTTTCTTTCCACTCTCGCTCCCTCCTCTCCTTAACTAAAAGGTCTCTCTATGCCGCCACCGCCTCCCCCACCCTCCCCTCCCTCCCCCACCATTCCAACATCTCTCGACCGCCTTCCCCATCCCACCCTCCTCCTGCCCCTCCCTCTCTACTCTTCGGCGCTCATATATAAACCGACTTCACCACCAAGTGACCACCCACGCCAAGGCATCGTCCCAATAATGTTCGTTCACTCCAATTCTCTCGCGTGACGCCCTTTCTTTCTTGCCTTCCACACCTTTTAAACATACATCTTCATACTTCTCTCGCAGGGAGATATAACTCAAAACGAAGACGCACAAACTACAGCAAAGCTCCCCCCACCTCTCCTCGCTTCTCCCCCGAAGGCACGCATACAAATACATTACAAGAGCGCATCAAAATACAAAAAGAAACAGAAAAATAACTTGCGTAAATTGAAAAGGTGTAGCGTGAAAAGCAAAGGGACAGGACTCTGCATTTCGCCACAGTCGACAAGGACATCTTTTTAATAAGGACCCGATAACAAAGGCGGTGACAAGAATACGCAGATCCCCTCAATGAATTTGTTTAGGGCTGACGCGTGGGTAAAAAGCGGCGCGTCCTTTTGATAAGCTTAACAATCTGTTTAGCATCTGTGAAATCCCGGTTTCGATATGACTTTCCCATGGAGTAACTTGACAATACAGCGAGGAAACATTATTTGCAGCGGTAATATTATACGTATCCACGTGGATACAACCATAACCAAAACTACAGAACAAGGAAAGGAGAAAAATGGAAAAATAATGGATAAAAACACACAAATATATATATATATATATATATATATATTGTATCATGTATATTATATTATGTATATATTGTATTTATTATATATAGTATATATATACATTATGTGTATATCATATATATTATATGTTATATATATATATATACATATACATACAAACATACAAAGAAAACGCCATATACAGTATAAACGTATGACAGACAGCCTATGATTGAATCAAAGAAACCACTATCCGGTAATTAAATCGATCGATCATCCTTTCTCCCTCTGTTCAACCATCGTATAGACATAAGTGACGTAAATATTGGTACACGTTCCTCTCACTACTGAGAACGTTCACGAAGAAACCTTGAGACCAGCGGTCCGTAAACTAGAAAACCGAAAGAGACCAATCGAATTGATTAAATACCTGGTGAAAGGACTGGGCAACCGAACGGGTACATTTTAGCATGGGCTATCTGAAATATGTAGTCAAACGGGGGTCGTACAAAAAAGACCGTAAAAATTGGTACCAGGCCATCAGCATAGCCACTCAGAAGACAAAGCCAATTAAGGTCATTATAGTTGTATCTCTGACCTGTACATATGGTAATGAGTTTACATGTATGAGTAATTGAAGGCTGGCTGTCTGGTCTGGCGGTGAGCAGCAGCAGCATGAGGAGGAGAGACAGCACATGTGTTAACCTTGCGTGTACTCTCTGTCCATATCGAGGTATCTTGGGAGGAAATAATGACAGCCCAAAACTTCGTGGTGCAAATTTAAAAGCACAACCCGACACATATTCCTCCCCAGAACAAGCCATATACATTCGCAGATCTTGATTTATACCTACGGAGTGGACTAATTGAACAAGTAACTGAGGCCAAGCATTGGTCACAGCTGGTTTACGTCCTGCTTTGCCCCTCTATTATCTTTTATAGACCGTGCTCACCTTAGTAAATATGTAACAGATTATTACTACAAGGTAATTAACTCACGTGACCTGGTTCTTTAAATACGGCGCAACGAGCGGGTCGAAGACATGGCTCGCCGAAGAAAATGGAATAAATTATTTAAGAAAACGGACCTTTGCCATTTCTGTGTTGACTACGGCAATCGGTCTCCTTAGCGACGGAGTTCCTTGTTATGCCTCTCTTTGAGGTGTGGCCTTAGTACAGGCATTTTGATCGCATTAGTGAAAAAAAAAAAAACTGTTGCGCTGCACATATAGCATAAAAAGACAAAAAAAATTATCCATGTATGTGTGTGCGGAGGGGGGGGGGGGGGGTATATTTCCGCAATTCCAAAGAAAGGAATTGAAATGATAAGTTGCATAGGCAACGCCATGCAGCAATAACAAACTAGCACATAGCCATGTACCCCATGTATGTGCTTCATTTGGATCGAGCTTATTTCACCGTGACTTAACTCCTTCGTCAGCCTATAAACTAGACCATAAGCAGTTAAGGTAGATGGCCCCCTGCTCTGAATGCCCATTGAAATATCTGTTTTATGATGAGTCATGCCTCGTATTTTTGACCCTTGTAACCCCGCGCGGATCTCTTTTCTAATTGCGTCGGCCAGCTTCGATTCGCAATCCCGTCGCGGGTTGTCTTTATTCTTCTGGGAATGTAATTACTTTTTTGTGGGTTCGGCAAATCATGCAGATACAGCGGTGGGTCCTGGTCCCTCATCGTTGGCATTTGCCGCCACGCCTCCTTTTATAACTTCACACAAGTTATCAAAAAATCCTCGTGAACTGATAATGGAATTAGAAACAAAATGGCTTAAGTTGCTCTGTGTTACACGATATACAATTGTTTAGAGAATTTAATGAAGATGCTCCTCTACATTAACTTCCACCCTTCACATTCCTCGTACGGAAGGTTTCTTAATAAAGTATAGCCCCATTGTTGCATCACACCCGGCAGCAAGATGCTTATCACTGTGCTAACATAGTGACATGGCCACATACTATCCGGAGCCCTGGAGATGGCCGTGACAAGTACCCGAAGTCCGGTGCTACAGCAGGAGGAGGACCCAGGCGTACAACAGCGAGTGGACGTTGACGCCACTGTTTGTCGTGTAACGTAAGAATTACACGGCACAAAAGCGGAATCTGCCAGTCACACACATGACACAGAGGGAGCCCGTGCGTACAACGAAGAGAAAGTTCAACAGTCTGTTATCGGTTCCATCTTGGAGGATGTGTATCACAACCCCGGCTAGACTGGCCATCTCGTCGAGGGACAGTGTGCTCGCGGGGAACTGGGAGAGGAAGGGGAGTAAAGGGTGAGGGAGAAAGTTGAAGAGAAAGGTAGAGGAAGAGGAGGAGAGAGAGGAAGAGGGAAAGGAATAAAGAAGGAGAGAGAGAGAGAGAGAGAGAGAGAGAGAGAGAGAGAGAGAGAGAGAGAGAGAGAGAGAGAGAGAGAGAGAGAGAGAGAGAGAGAGAGAGAGAGCGAGAGTGAGAGAGACGGGGTGCATGTAATATTCAAATGTTATTTTGGATTTGCCTCATTTCAAACGCCTCCACAATCATAACACGGAATCCAACTGCCCAAACGGCTTCAACAGACGCCCATTCCATCGCCTTTTCACGAAAATCGGCTTTCCCTCACCATATGAATAAATAAATAACCTTTCGTTGTGACAAAGCTGGTACGTACCCTTCCTTACCCTTTATCGTACCCTCCCTTCTCCTTCCCCTCACCTCGCCTTCTCTCTCCATGTATTCTGCCCCCTCCCCCCATCTACGTCCTAACCCTTCCAGTGTACCCAATCCATCTTCCTTCCCCATCCTCCTCCCACTTCATCCCCCTTTCCCTTCCTCCTCCTGCCCTTCTTCCCTCTTCCCTCTTCCCCTTCCTCCTCCTCCTCCCCTCCCACCCTCTCCCACTTCCTCCCCTTCCCCTCATTCGCCGGCCTGTCAAGCGCCTCCGCAGCCGTCACGCTCCCGCAATGTGACCAAGACAAAAGACTTCTCTCGGAGCCGTCACATTCCTCCTCGGAAGCCCGCCGAGGAGGAGGACCTTGCGGCGGCGGCGGAGGGAGGCTGCGACTCGGGCTCCTGGGCTGGGCTTTCGCGTCACCTGTTGCTCATGGTTGCATTTGCTTTTCTCTCCCGCGCGAGTGAGTGATGGCTTTGAATATAAAAATGTGCTTTTTCTAACACTAAAGAATGCCAAGTAAAAAGGTGTATATTTATACACTATCTCTCTCTCTCTCTCTCGTGTGTGTGTGTGTGTGTGTGTGTGTGTGTGTGTGTGTGCGTGCGTGCGTGTGTGTGTGTGTGTGTGTGTGTGTGTGTGTGTGTGTGTGTGTGTGTGCGTGTGTGCGTGTGTGTGTGTGTGTGTGTGTGTGTGTGTGTGTGTGTGTGTGTGTGTGTGTGTGTGTGTGTGTGTGTGTGCGTGCGCGCGTGTGTGCACCCACATATCTAACCTAACATTCGTTCTTACTAAAGATAATTCAACAAAAGCGGCACTCTAAACTTTCGCCCTAATGAACCTCCGTGTCAAGGCTCCCCCTCCCTATACCCCCCCCTACCCTCTCCCCACAGACTTACGTCAAGTTCTACAAGTGATTTTATTGCGGTAGTGTTGGCAAAGGTGGATTCGCCTTTCAAAACTGTTGTCAGTGGCCTTAATGAGGGAATAAAATCGACCAAAAGGAGATAACGATAGATCGGGTTGGATGAAGTCACACGAGAAAGATCGAGAAGAAAGAAATCCATTTATTCATTTTGAATCACACAAACAAGAAAAAAGAAATCCATCTTCCCCCCCAAAAAATCTAAAAATCCACACAAACTGCAAAAAAGAAAAGTCATAATTTCATTAATCGAGGCGAGCTATCCGATCGAATCGCCTTTTCGGCCAGCTCTCGACACCGACCAACCACAAAGATATCAACTAAACGTGTATGGCATGAGGAGTCGAATGCTATAGCCGCTCTGGTCTTGCTTGAGGGATTTTAAGTGCCCTATAAAGACATCCCTTGAGATGTAAAAAGGAAATGTTCCGCAGATCCTTCACGGGAGAGTAGCCAGGGAGAGGCGGGGGGCTGGGGGGGAGGAGGAGAGGGAAAGGTGGAGGAGGAAAAGATGGAAGAAAAGGGAAGGAAAAGGAGGAGACAGAGGAGGAGCTAGAGGAGGAAGAGGAAGAAGAGGAAGAAGAGGAAGAAGAGGAGGAAGAAGAGGAGGAGGAAGAAGTAGACAGAGGAGGAGGAGACAGAGAAAAAGAGAGATAGGGTAAGAGAGCAGGGTACGATAGGGAAGGATAGGGTGCGATAGGATTAGATATGGCAGCCCGGGGCAGGGGATGTTGCACGCCGAGAGGGGGGTGGGGGCGAGAATAAAAGGGTGCAGACGAGGGAGAAGAAGGGTACGATAATGCAGTAGGGAGGAGTGAGGCGGCGGGGTGGAGGGTATGATAAGAGAAGTGGAGAAAAGATGGGTGAAGAAAGGGCAAATAAGTAAAACGAGCCGGAGAAAGAGAGGAGGGGAAGGGAAGAAGGAAGAGGGAGGGTAAATCAGCGGCGTGGGGAGGGGTGGGAAGGAGGGGTAAGTACGACAGGGGATGCTGAAGGCGGGGATTCCTGTATTGCGAAAGACCTGTGAAGTCACCTTATCTGCCTGCACATGCAATCGAAAGCAGATCGTCATGTTCATTCACGTCAATTTTTTTTTCTCTCTCTCTTCCTCACCATTAACATTAAGAAGCACAAAAACGCAAAATAAAAAAAATCTCATATATAAACAACAGCCGCCAATAACGCCTCCTCAGCGCACACAAGAAAGCGGAGAAAACTACGATTGCAAAGCAGCCAGCGCGGAGGGTACGCGAGGAGCTGCATGCCAGAAATGGGCGTGGCTACCAAGCTTACCAGAGCACCGGGACACCTTGCATTCACTATAATCGCTGCCATCACCATTAGCATCACCGTCACCATCACGAATCTCACGTTTCGAACCATCTATCCTCGCTCCACTCACCAACCGCATCCACAACACAGATAGATTAGCATACCAATCTATTTCATTCGGGTTTCGTATGGTACACGGGCGTTAAGAGAATCCCAAGCGGCAGCAACAATGCAAGCTCACTGCGAAAGCACAAACCAAGCAACGGTACATAGGTACTATCAACATACCTCGGCAGCGTTCATATTAACATAACCACTCACGACGTGCTTGGAATATCAACTTGTTCATTTACGGGGGTCGAGAAGTATGACATACTTGTTCCATTGATAAACAGCCGAGCAACGACATACACATGCAAATCAGCAGAACAAAAGCAAACAACTAAAGTCCAGTTCACTCGCGGGGGAAAAATTTGCTTGCGGCGTCTCAGGCTTTCTAACACCAGTATTCACACATAGGTAGGTTGGTAAATGCATGAACAATTATTGCACACACGCGCTCATGAACACGCGTACACACTTATAAACACACACACACACACACACACACACACACACACACACACACACACACACACACACACACACACACACACACACACACACACACAAGCAGGACTACAGCCTCTCTCCCACTCCCTCTCCCTCTCAATTTCTACTAAAATGCATGTAAACTCTTCTATCCACTCTTAATTTCACAACATTTCTCCTCGCCTTTTCTAGCTCGCCCTCAGCTCTCGGACTAAATAATCACTGCAGCCTCGTACATAATTCCCTTGACCTCATCTTGGCCTAGACAGGATCACTGCTGAGCACTTGGTATTTTTTCCTACTTTCGTCCTGTCTCCCCCCCCCCCCTTCTCTCTCTCTCTCTCTCTCTCTCTCTCTCTCTCTCTCTCTCTCTCTCTCTCTCTCTCTCTCTCTCTTAACCCCGTACCCCATTTCTCTCTTTCTACTCGCCTAACTCTCCCCGCGGTCACTCCACCAACCTCCCTCGCTCCCTCACCCAACACGGAGTAAAATGCTCTATTGTTCCTCCAGGACATCAACGTTCAGGTATTAAATTTTCCATGTCCCTCGCTATTACTGATGTACTAAAAGTATAGCTGTTATTTGGTCCGTCTCTCTCTCTCTCTCTCTCTCTCTCTCTCTCTTCTCTCTCTCTCTCTCTCTCTCTCTCTCTCTCTCTCTCTCTCTCTCTCTCTCTCTCTCTCTCTCTCTCTCCTTCTTTATCTCTTTTCTCCAGTTCACTCATTCGGTCGCCCCCCCACGCACCCCCGACACAAGTGTGTGTGTGTGTAGATACGTATGTGAAAATAATTATATAATATAGATATAAATATGAATACAAAGTTACATACATACATTCTATATATCTATATCTCTCTCTCTATCTATTTATCTTTATAGTTATATTTATACAGAACAATACTAGAAAAAAAATAAAGTGCAGAATTAATGACAAAAGACAAACACTTGCTAGAGAAAGTTAGGGGAATGTCGCAAATGAAATGGAAATGCTACACAAAAGAAACCAGAAGGCACATGAAGATTATGATAATAATTGAAAAGAAAGAATGGAAATGTGAGGTAGGAACGGGTAGCACATTATCTTTCCGAGAAATCAGTCCTGACGTCTGGCGGTTGACACTGCAGGAAGCGATACCCAGGAATGGTATCAGTGTCGCCAGTGTCCGAATGCTCGAGCGATACCGGGACTCCAGCGCAAGAAATTCGAAAACGTATTCCCGATCGCCGCAGGCAGGAAGTGCAGACGACCGAATTCCTTAAAGATGGAGAATTGAAATAAAAAATGCATTGTATTTGGTATTTGATTTCCCTTTTTTGTCTTCATCAGCTAATCCTTTTTAATGACACGCGAGCGGGATCCTTTGAGCGAGCGGCCAGCGCCACCGGCCCTCCATCAAGGCTCTCCCCATCTGGGCCAGCGCCGCACAGGTCGCCGTCGCCTCACCCGCTGCTTGGCCTCGGGACCTCCGAGTAGAAATTTCTCCCGTGTAATAGCTGGTGTCGGCGGGCTGCAAGGACCTGCAAGGTGACCTAAGCACCGTCGCGCAACGAGAGGACGGGAGCAAATGGTCGCTCCTAATTAAACAAATTGGTCGATATTCCATCATCAAATATGTCGTAACTTCCCGTTTCTTTCTTCCCTTCGATTTTAATCCAAGCGATTGACTGAGGCCTTGGAATGTGAGCCCGGAATCGGTATTTATGGAACCAGCAGCGCGGCTCCTGAAAGTCAGATCTGCGCCCGGCGACCGAGCCCTGCTGCTACGCCTCATGCAAGTCGAAAATGTAACACTGCTATAAAACCGGCCACGAGAACCGAGTGAAAATGTACCGGGTTGCTTGGCCGTGTTTTTAAAGGGGGGTAATGAATCCTGTAGTGACCCTAGATTCCAGTTTCTGAAGGTACGTTTTCGCGCCGCCCTCTTACTTTCTAGCCATCTCCACACATCGAGAACAACCAGGGCCCATAGAGCTAGAGCAGAGAGTCAACCTCTAACTAAAATAGCGCACAGAGCGAGTGTGAAGTCGTGGAAAACCCGGCAGCGTGTTGCGTGAGCCTTGGGATGGCCAAAAGGTATTGTAAAGTGGAGATTAGCAGGCCTGCGGGCGGGGTGTGTGGGGAAGGGAAGTGGGGGGAAGGGCATGGGAGAGGGGTAGGGGTCAGGGGGTAGTTAAGTTCACTTCTGCTGCTCTTGCAACTCTCTTACTCTCTCCCTACCTCCCTCCTTCCCTCTTTTCTTTTCTCTTCGTTACGGAAGAATCTTTCTACTCGATAGTTGTTCAAATTACCTTCGCTCTTATTAGTAGATAAGAGCAGAGGTATAATGGTGATACGAGATATTACCAAGCGCAACAAGGATAGCCTATACGGGGGAAATCTGATCATTTACAAAGGACCTCTATATATCATCAAACGCAAAAATACATCAATACGGGAAAAAGTAATCTTGGACTTTTAAAGTTCACAGCGCCACTTCCGCTAGCAGGACACATACCTATTCCCCCATTACCCCCCCCCCCCCGTTCCTCCCCCCACCCCAACCCCTCCCTCGAACGCACACACGTAACACAACGTCTCCAAGGAAGAGAAAAACCCGCCGAGTCCAGTCCGGAGCTGTCAAGTCGCCGCTGCAGCCCTCGTGTGCGATTAGCCCCCCGCCCGAAGCTGTTCTGGTCAACTTTCATCCTATAGGTGATAAGGCTCAGCGTATCATTAGAGAGCACTTTAAAGAGACCCGTTTGCGCAGCGGCTGACACGCACGCGTTCGGGGACCGGTGGCAGAGGCAGGCGGGCGGGCATGCAAGAAAACAGGGAGAGAGAAAAACGAAAGAAAAAACGTAAATAATAAAAACGGGGCATTGTTGGGTAGCTGGGCAACCGCGAGAAGACATTCATCCATTTCGTTAATAGATTAACGAAGCAATCTATCAAAGCCACGGCCCTCTGCCGAATTATCCATCATTCCTATTGTGGGGAAGGAGGCGGGCGGGCGTGGAGGGTTGAGAGCAAAACCTCTCGCGGGCGGGATAATAAGGACTGAGGTAATTATGATAATGATAATAATAACAGTTATGATGAATAGCCTGACATGCAATGGTGTGAATACTAAGAATTCCCTCGCTCTGCAACTGCGACTCCAGCCTCTCAGCATTACGACCACAGGAATCAGGACGCAGCTATAACAGGCATTAGACGTGACCAGCGGCGCTCGGTGTCTTCCGCATAACAAGCCACACTATCAGCACAGACACAGCCTGCTGCAGGAGGAGAATCGGAGCCTGCGACGGCGGCGGGGTTGCATATTGCAGCAGCTGGACCGAGGCTGACACAGTGAAAGAGACTTCTGACCTATAAGGACCCGTGACGCAACCCCGGCCGCGCTGGACCGTGGCGGCGAACCTTCAGTCTCTTGTTATAGCAATCGAGAGAGCCAAGGCTGCCCCCCCCCCCCCCCTCGTGGCTTCCTGCCTCCTATGGCCGGACGGCAAGGGTTTCACACTACAGCCCCCCCTCCCCGCCCACCACCCACCCCCACCCACTCGTTACCTGTCGCCGCCATCACCATAACCAGTCAATTGGGACATCTTACGGCTGGCTTAGTTTACATCGACAATAAAACCTCGGGATGGAAAGACACCTAATGACGCTTCCCTACAGAGCCACGAAGCCCTGGCCATGGCTTGGAAGTGCCATTAATCTGGGTCTTAAGTTACTGATAAACTGGCAATCTGAAACACGGGCGAAATGCGCGGGCGAATTCCCTTTCTGGAGCCTAGATGACCCAGCACAACGACGATAGAGCGTGACCAACCAAGACCGAAGTAGGAATACTTGCGGTATTTTTTTTTTTTTTTTTACCGCCCCAACAAAAAATATAAATAAATAAAAATAAATAAAAAACAGATGTGGATTTGGGGACTTACCTGTGGACACATCTTGCACTGGTACTTCCGAGCGGAACCGTTATTGGGCGGGTTTTGTCCGATACCAGGCGGCGTGGGCGGCATCTTGGCGGCGTTGATGGGCTGGGGGACGATGAGCATGGAGGGCGTAGACACCGTGGGCGGGGAGGCGGATGACGCCGACCCATTGCTACGGGCGTAGAGGGAGGCGGGCGCCATGTTGTGCGAGATGTCGAGGCTCCGTCCATCCAGCCGCTCGTCCAAACTGTTGGGGTGACCTGGAATGACACGGGAGAGAGGTCAGTCGGCTATTATTGGGATTCACACATGCATTAATAACATTAATAATGTCACTGATCACAAAGACGGTGTCACTGTTGCTTCTAAGCTTTGCCCTAATATTATCACCATCACTACTACTACTAATACTAAAACTACTACCACTACTACTACTATGATCAGCAGTCTCAGTTTATCACTACTAATATTCAAGCCCTATACATTTTCCTATCATTTACTTCAAATGAGTGCATAGCAGCTGTTAAATTAGTGTAGGCTGACATCAGTTTCCCTATAGCATCAAGTCATCCTTCATACTATAAGCTATTCTGGCAAAGATTAACCAGTTTCCTTTTAGACCAGGTGGTTATCTAATTGTACAAAAAGTGGTCGCTGGGTAGAAAATCGTAATTACGGAGTTCAAGATACATAATTAAAACTATAAATATGTAATTGCCGTCAGTGAGTTCATCTTGAAAAATATGTTAACTTGATTGACCTTCTCCTATACACGCAAACTTCCCTGCTTATATAGGTTTCCTTTCACTTAGACATGTATAATTTACGTACAGAGATGCAATTAGGCTCTAACCACAAAATCCTATTTGCAACATCCATTCCAAAAAGTCAACAGGCTACATTTCTTGTCACTCATGAAAGATGAGTGACAGCTATGAAATGTCAGTGGCATGAAACAGTCGAAGGCATTACAAAAAGTACAGTATAAGCAGTATAAGCGCAGTATTTTACTACAGTGCTTAAACTGCTATGACCCTATTATGTCAAACTAGTTTTACAAGACAGTCATCCAAGTTTGGTTTAATGTGTCTGCTTCTAGACAGTTAGTTATTTTTTTGTCAACTTAATCTTTATTTATCAACTTTATTTCTATCATTTCACTCTAACGACGGGCAATCATATTCATATATCCTGAAGTATGATTGGTTCATTGAGAGTCAGTGCTACAGGTTCAGTATGAAGATAATTTACCCTGTACAGTTGTCAGTTACATCCCCCCCTCCCCCTCCCCCTCCCCTCTCTCTCTCTCTCTCTCTCTCTCTCTCTCTCTCTCTCTCTCTCTCTCTCTCTCTCTCTCTCTCTCTCTCTCTCTCTCTCTCTCTCTCTCTCGCTCTCTCTCCCCCTCAAAAGCGGCCGAAACCTTTATTTTCCCTTAGTGACGCACACCTCGATGAGTTGAGTAACGTGTTTTCGGCCACCCACTGCTCTGCCATTCTTTACTCTCCTCCACTTTTGTCTATGAACGGGGAGGGGATATGAGGGAGGGCATGGGGTGGGTGAGGGCGAGGGGTTGGGGCAGGCGGGGGACAGTCACAAGGAGAGCTTTCACTGTTGTCTGTCTGCTACTATCTGGTCGGGTCAAGTTGGCACATATCTTTCCTGTGGGTCCGTGGTATTATTTAGTACATATCTCTCTCACACACACACACACTCACACACACACACACACACACACACACACACACACACACACACACACACACACACACACACACACACACACAAAATTCATACATACATACATGTATGTGTGCAAATATATATATATACATATATATATATAGTTAGTTATATATATATAAATCATATATATATATATATATATATATATATATATGTATATCCTCTAAAAACCTAAGCACTGTTTCCCGTGCAAAGAGAGCGAACAAAAGGCGGGCGCAGCACAGACAAACAGACGGGCCACGGGCGGCGCAGTCACAAGGGACATAAACAGGTGAACGGCACGGGCCGCAAACAACCTCTCCCACAGCCCCCCCCACCCCCACCCCCGCCCAGCCTCCACGCCCTCACTCGTACCGTTCGCTGCAGCTTTTTGTCCTTCCTCGGTTACCTTACCCACCGCATCCGAATCGCTGGCCCTACAACAGGATCGGGTCTCTAAGGTATGACTTAAAAAGGCAGACTAAAAGCGAGTCTTGAAAAAAAAAAAAAAAAAAAAAAAATCGACGCACTGCCTCAGCAATCTATCCGTAACTGTAAACAAAAGCTCTGGCTTAAGCTTCCCGAAAGCCGAAGACCTTCAGCGAATTCACAAGGCAACAGAGCGGAGGAGGTCGCTGTAGAGGGATGCGGACGAGGCGCTCAGTTCTTGCACACTCGGAGTGGGTGTTCGCACAAACCGAATATCCTTGAGAGGAATGTCAAGGAAAGACACGGCGGGAAAAAATGCCCTGGAAGCTGGCGGGTTTGGGCGGAAGGTTAAGTCAACGTGGCGGGACCTTTAAACCGATGCCGTGTTCCGGTTCCTTGAGGCGGAACGCGACGGACTTCGGCGTTGATGTTCCGAGCTTTACGTTGAGCAGTTGAGCCGTCGTTGATTGGTTGATTGTCTATGAGTATGTTAATGTATGAGTGGGCGTATCTGTATGTGAGCATGTTTGTGCATGTGTACAAATATGTGTGTGTGTGTGTGTGTGTGTGTGTGTGTGTGTGTGTGTGTGTGTGTGTGTGTGTGTGTGTGTGTGTGTGTGTGTGTGAGTGCGCGCGCGCGTGAGCGTGTGCGTGCTTGTATTTTCTAAAGCCCACACAAAAATGCGCACCGCAAAAACGGCCGGTAGCACCCACACATAAGCATAATTCATTATTACGCTGGTCAAAAAACAACCTATATTTATAAGAATGGCCACCCACACCAGCCGCAGTAACTAAAAGTCGCTGGTATGCGTACTAGACGACCTCCCCGCCCCGCCCGCGGGCGTAAACAAACAACACAGCGACACTCGGCTGGGGAAAAAAGGCTTGTGGCGCTGCTGGGATCTTGTTTGGGAGTCTCGTGTGTGAACTTCGGCATTTGACTATGATTGGCTGGCTTTTTTCAGCCGGAAATCTGAACACGACCACTCAGGTGTTGGCCCGAGGGCAGGGCACGGCGCGTGGGGCGAGGGGGTGCCAGGGAGGGAGGGGGAGCTCGGAGTGCTTGGCAGTGAGTGTGGGAGGGAAGACGGCGGGACGAGGAAGTGGGAGCAGGACATGTTCAGATATGGTAATAAAGCGAAAGTATTTGTGTTGCTCAATTCGTGTGATGAAAATTATCATTAGCTATGGCTGGGTTTCGAATAGCATCACGTGTTAGCTCTGTTCCAAATAAAAAAAAAAAAAACCGTAATAGAAGCAAATAGTCACAGAGAAGGAATTAAATTGAAGGACGCCCAAGCAACCTCTTACTCAGCGTTGCTTCACTATGGACAGGGGCCTTCAACGGGTGCAAATGAATGCAACATTGCCCAAATGCCATACACACCTCCTCTCGCTCCGCCTGCTTAGAGAACTCACGCTTACTCGCCATGACACACTGCACGCGAGTCTTCACGTACTTACGGACAAAATGCTGACCTAAATTAGAACGTTAGGTGACTCATATTTCTGCAACAGCACGCCAGACTCAGCGGGAGACTCGGGGCCGAGACTCCGTACGCAACAATGCAAATCGTCGAACAATTTAGGGCATGCATACCTCGTAACAGTCCGCTCGCTCTGCCCACGCTCCCCAGCTCACCAATTTTGAACGTCTTAAAAAGGAGCTTTCCAACCTTCCCGCTCCTTGAGGCTTATATATGGACATGCAACGTTTTCTTTATTTCGCCAAAGAAAAATGAAAATAAAGAAGAGAAAATCGATGTGAAGTCTATAACATGAATGAAATCTAACTTTTCTCTGAGTGTAGTATGCGTGCCACTTAAAACGTCCGAATAAAATTATACAGGAATAAATGGAAAGCACCTTGATAGCCTGGAACCAGTTTGAGCCGCTACACGTGGGTGAAGATAATATTGCAACAAACAAGATCGCAGCCTTAGGAAGGACAGGAGGGGGGTGGGGGAGAGGGAGGGAAATGGGCACACATCTCAGCGACTCAACCTTGCACAGAGCGTGTTTCCGTGGACGCTGACATCCGTAATTTTAACATTTCCCCCTCCCACACGCCACCCTCTCCACCCCCTCTCCTTCTCAGCTCTCTCCTGCGCCTTGAAACCTCCCTCCTTAGGCCTCAGCCTCCTATCTTCTTATCTCCTGATAAGGAGATTAGCACGCGATAAGGTCAACCGTGAGACAACTTCTGTAAAAAGGTTCTTGAGAAAAAAATTCATTTCCCCTACGCGGTATGCGTCACCGTTACCTTGGCAACGGTATCTTCGCCTCCTCGGGATTCTGTGCCGGCAAATGTGCACGGTCTTGTCGCTGGAAAGGTAAACCGCCGATAAATAGATGAGTGGACAGATGGGAGGAAAGATAGACAGATGGGGAGACGTAGTGAGGAGGAAGGGAGGCAAGAAGAAAGAGGGAGAAGCGATTGAGGAAGGGAGGGAAAGAGTGTTGGGGAGAAAGAGTGAATAAGGTAGACGGAGAATGAGAGAAATGATAACGGAGAAAAGAAATGAGACTACAGAAACAAACAAACAAATCTAATCATACAACCACACATACAATTACGTCTAACATCCAATCCGAACGCACAAAACCTCCGCTAAAACAAACAAACAAACAAGAAACAAAAACAGGCCGAGGGAGCGGCGCAGGAGGAAGGGCAACCAGGATTCCGCCTCCTCCTGCGACCGGCCAGCGCTCCTATCGGTGCTTGGCCAAAGGATTGGGTGTCGCGCCAACACTCTTGGTTTGCGATTGGATTTGATAACTGGAGGTTCGAATGTCTCTTCAAACAGGTTCTATTATACATTTTAGCGCGATACGAAGGCGGATTTTTACTCTTCCTTTCGGTAATATTTGGGGAATAGAGACTGCTTGATCCTCCGCCCACGCGGTCTGGTAGGTGCCGAGATAATTTTGTAATGATAATAAAGATTATACTACTACTGGTGGTGATCTAATGGTAATGGTAATGGTCATGATATTAATGATGATGATGATGATGATGATGATGATGATGATGATGATGATGATGATGATGATAATGATAATGATAATGATAATGATAATGATAATGATAATGATAATGATGACGATGACGATGGTGATGATGATGATGATGATGATGATGATGATGATGATGATGATGATGATGATGATGATAATGATGATAATGGTGATGATGATGGTAATAATGATAGTATCAATAATAATAATAATAATAATAATAATAATAATAATAATAATAACGGTAGCATCAACAGTAGTAACTATTTTATCAGTAGCTGTACTAATTATTTACTAGCAGTAGTAATAGTTGTAGTACCAACAGCAATAATAGACCTCCTACTACCACTACTAACAGTAATATCATAAATAGCAAAGAAATGTGAAATGATTGGAGACATCTGGACCCTTCCTTAAGCTGCATTGTATTACTCCGAATGCCGGCCGCTCCCGGCTGGCAGACTCTACCCTCAAGGAGGAGACAAAGGTTACAGTTACTTAAACATTTCCTGCAAATTCACTCGACGCGAGCCAAGGGCCCAGTATCTCTCTCTCTCTCTCTCTCTCTCTCTCTCTCTCTCTCTCTCTCTCTCTCTCTCTCTCTCTCTCTCTCTCTCTCTCTCTCTCCCTCCCTCCCTCTCTCAACAATACTCTTTTTCAAGTTGTTTTCGAATATTATCGGTCTCCTCTGGCTTCCCGTTATTGACATACACTTCTACACAATTTTTTCTCTTCTTCGTCCACGCTTTCTCCGTGTGTATTATTATATCTCCGGAGAGAGAGAAAAAAAAAGAGAAGCCATGACAATGTACCACAGTTTACTTCTGCTCCGTCATAACCAAAAGAAAAAAAGGCGAGAGACGATAATCTCCTACACACTCCGGTGAGAGAGAAGGGAGGGAGAGTGACCGTTAGGTTATTATTACACATTGGCATTCTGTCCTCTAGGAGTGCTTGCGAGGCACTGGCGAGCACCTGCAGCGCCACTTCTTGCTTGCAGTCGCCGCCGCGGCCAGCTTCGTCCGGCGAGAGGAATTTCCACTCGCCCGAACGGAAAGCTTTGCTCCCGGCCACCGTTCCATATGATCCTCAATGAACGCCAAGATAATATGAATCCAGCTACGCGTCAGGAACCCAGGCTTCTTTCCCGCTCTGAGCTGGCCCGGGCCGAGTCATCAGTCACAGTACTCGTCAATTACGGTGTCCAACCCGCCCATTTCAGGCTAACACCCCCTCCTCCCCCTCAGCCCGCCCCCTCGGCCACGAGCTCCTCCGTCCAGCGTCCTCCTTCACGGTCGTTCGCTACACCTCAACCTGCTCTTAAGTCTCATCTACATCTGCCTGCAAGTTGTTGATTGCACGCTCGCTGCGAACGCCCCCGTCGCCATTTGTAGCAGCGGCACGTACTCCCCTCTTTATCTTCCATTCCTCCATTGTATTTTCATTTTTCTTGTCATGCTCAAGGTTGTAACGTATGCCCAGCACATCTCCCCCTCTCTCCCTCTCTCTCTCTCCCTCTCTCTCTCCCTCTCCCGAGCTGCGATGCGCGTTGCATCACACAGGCTGACTAGGGTCGAGTGACAGGTCCGCTATCTTGACCCAGTAACGCAACCCAAACACCTTCGGAGAGCGGGAGCGTTTCCCTCGTTGTCCTGTCCACTCGCGTCACGCCAGCGCCACGCCGCCTGCAACGTGTGCTCATCGTCTGCAGGAGGAGGAGGGGGGGGGGGGGAGGCGCACTTCTCCCTCACACACATTGTACAATGTAATGGAAAGCACATTCAGCCTTATGAATAATGCATTTTAGGGTACGGCCATGTTATTTGCGTTCCTAAGGAATATTCGTGTTTCCTCAAACACCAAAGACGTCTATCATACTAAATATTAACAACCGCATTACTTTCAAAGAATATAATAGTAATAATAATAATAATAGTAATAGTAATAACAGTAATAGTAATAGGAATAGTAATAGTAATAAAAATAATAATAGTAATAATAATAATTAGTTATAATAATTAATAATAATAATAATAATAATAATAATAATAATAATAATAATAATAATTAGTTATAATAATTAATAATAATAATAATAATAATAATAATAATAATAATAATAACAAAAATAATAATAAAAACAACAACAGCACCAATAGAGATGATGATAGCAACATCAATAATGAGTAGAGTGATGACAAAAATAATGATAACAATCTCGTCGCCAAAATCGAACAAACAAGACGAACCGCAGCGCATTACGGAATCGTGCAGGGATCACGAAGCTGTTTATTCCCGAGTAAATCAATACTTCTGTAAGAGGATAGGTCCGTATCCCTTGTCGGCACAACCTACGACGGCAGGTTATACGAATATATTTTCTCCGCCTCGTCTTTTCGCGTCTATTTACTCCAAGAACAGCAAAGTTAACGAATGTTTTTTTTTTTTCCACTTTTCAATATCTTTATATTTATTAAAATTCATTCATATTATACTCGCTATGTTTTATTATAATAATTTCTCCAAAAATAAAAGTAGTAATGTATCTAAAGATGGACGTGAAAAAAGGCACAAGAGTAATTTCTTATTTATTATTGTATTTTCATTTATTAGTGTAAGTTCAAGGTGAACAAAAAGGGTATTAAATGAGAACATGAACACCTAAATGTACTTTTATAACAATCTGATGCACGTTCGTTCGTCCGTTTGCTCGTTCGCTGCATTGGAAGAACACACGCCCAACGCACCAAAAACAAGCAAAAAAAATGAAGAATAAAGAAAAAAACAACAATAACAAGGATTACTGTCCCACAAACAGAAGTCAACGCTCCCGTAAACTGATCAGTCGAACTTTTTTTTCTTCCACAAAGTCTGCAACCAGTTTCATTTCGGTTATTCCATCCAGCAGCATACTTTACCCCCACCCCCCTCTCTCCTCCCCCACCCCCAAAGCACCTATTTCGCACAGTTTCTCGTTATTCATACTAAAACAGGGGGAGGGGTGGTAAGAGGGGGGGTGGGGGCGTAAGTGTGAGAATGTGGGAGTTGATCAAAAATATTTGCTTGTCATTTATCTTTCAGAACACTTGAATTTGTTTTATTCGTTTATTCACCTTATATAACCATCAACATCGCCATAACTATCATTATTATAATTGTAAGTTGATTATCTTTATCATTACTGATATTATCATCATTATTATAACCATTATAATCATCATTACTATCATTTCCATTATCATTATCATCACCATCGTCCAGTCCTTCCGTCTCTTCGCTCTCCATCCCCCACTCTCCCTCGCGAACGAAAAAGCCCCAGCAAGAAAATTTACAAAAATGGAAAATAAAGAAGAAGAAACAGCAACTAATCTGAATGGCGCGGAGTGATCTTAGGGGCGTAACAGAGGGCCAGCGAGAGGTCAGGCTGGGGTGAGGAAGGTCAGACGGCGCGTGCCCCGAGCTGTTTTTATCAGCTGGGGAAGTCGTCGCTGTGTGCAGGTTTCATTGTTGAAGGAGGAACAGAGGAGGAGGAGGAGGAGGAGGAGGAGGAGGAGGAGGAGGAGGAGGAGGAGGAGGAGGAGGAGGAGGAGGAGGGGAGGAGGAGAAGAAGGAGAAGGAGAAGGAGAAGGAGAAGGAGAAGGAGGAGGTGAAAAAGAGGAGGAATAAAAATAAAAAAAACGCTAGAGAAATCTCAGGATCTACAGATTTAATAATGCAATGAAAAGTGAGAAGTGAAACTGAACACAGGCAAAAGAAAAAAACCAAAAAACAGATCACCCCGTTGTGACAGAAGACGAGGCAGCCGATCGAACGCTAAGCAGATGAGTTGCAGGTTCAGCTAACCAAGAACGACATCGTTACAGCAGAATCTCGACGCAGGAAGTGTCACACGGAGGAGACGCTCGGATACGGAATTTGTTGGCGTCCTTAACAGAAAGGTCCCTCAGAGTGAAGAAGTAAATGGAAGAGGGAGACAAGGAGAAGAAAATGATGATATTGATAAAAGAGGGGGATGATAAATGAGGGATCGTCTAGCAAAGGCGGTAGACGGGAAAAAAAGTGTTATTAAAAAAAAAGCACGAAGGAGAAAAGAGAAAAGAAGCAAAGATCACACTAGAAGCACAAAAATACAGAGAGAGAGAGAGAGAGAGAGAGAGAGAGAGAGAGAGAGAGAGGGAGGGAGGGAGGGAGAGAGAGAGAGAGAGAGAGAGAGAGAGAGAGAGAGAGAGAGAGAGAGAGAGAGATAACAGACAGACAGAGACAGTAATATCAATGCAAAAAAAGAAACAGAAAAAAACGATAAAAGAAACCGAAAGTCAGAGCTGAGAGAGGAAGGGTGCGTGCAGAGGAACTGGCCTCACCCTAAGTGCTCGCTACTGCCCAGCGGCGGGTAATCCCTCCTCGTGGCAATTGTACCACGTCAGACTAAATTGGAGGCTTTTTCATCCAGCCAGCGCATGGATGAGAGGTGCTGAGGCAGATGATGGTGGGGGAGAGCCTCGAGTGGAGAGGGAGAACGAGAATGGATGAGGAAGAGAGAGAGAGAGAGAGAGAGAGAGAGAGAGAGAGAGAGAGAGAGAGAGAGAGAGAGAGAGAGAGAGAGAGAGAGAGAATGAAGTAAACAGACAGACAGACGGAGACTCGACCCATGACGACCTGTCACGCCCATCCATCGAAAGCAAACCAACTTGATCCCATGACTCATCAATTAAATATATCGACCGCGAATCACACGAAAAGACAAAGACAAAGACAAAGAAACAAAACAAAGAAAACAGTAACAGCACATACAAGCAAAAAAAAAAAAAAAAAAAAAAAAGTAAATAAAAAGATCAAGAGAAGAAACACACTTAAAAATCGTCCCGACCTTTTTTCTTTCTCCCTCCGCCCGACCGAGTGCAACGCAGCTGACCAAAACACAAGCGGCCGCCGAGGAGACCCTTGGATCCGATCACCACAAGACAACCCCGGTGCGCTTTAATTATATTAATCGTGTACCCGTCAGACCACTAGTTACGGGGGCAGGGTGCTTGGGGCGAGGGGAAGGAGGGAAGACAGGGGAGGGGAAGAGGGGAGGGGAAGGAGGGAGGGGAGGGAAGAGGGGAGCGGAGGAGAAGGAGGGGACAGAGGGGAAGGGGAGGGGAAGGGGAATGGAGGGAAGATGGGAGAGAAAGGAAAGAGCAGTTGGGAGAGAAGGGATTGCGGGCAGGGAAGGAGAGGGAGTAGGAGGGTAGATGGGAAAGACATGAGAAGAGAGGGAAACGGAAGGGAGATGGGAGGGAAGGGGAGGAGATGTGAGGGGAGGGAAATGAAGAGTAAATGGTAGGGAAGTGGCGGTTACATCATTACTATTGCTACTACAGCAGAACAAAAACAACAGCTACTAATACTACTACTACTACTACTACTACTAATAATACTAATAATAATAATAACAAAAATAATTACATCAGCAATATAATCATTATTCCCTCACAGACAATAACAAAAGTGATAATCGAAACCCAAATTAAAACCAAGTGGATAACGTCCCTGACCGTACCCTAAAATCCGCTCTGAATCGTACCTAAATATTTTGAACAGCGAATTTATCCGATGAAATATTGTGGCCGTAATGAGGGCGGCATTGCGTTCCTCTCTCTCTAATAATCCATCAGTGTTCCTCGCCGGGCCGGGACTGCATCTCTTGGCGCCCACGGGTAGGTTACCACCACATACCAAGACCGTACTGCAGACCATTGTGTCGCTACTTCATGAGCAGGTGCTGCTTCGATGGCCTATCTACCTGCTTGTCAGCCTGCTTGCCTACCTTCTGGCTAGCCTTTATCTACTGCCCTGCCAGGTAGCCTGTTAAGCACGCTGCTTGCTGACCTGCTTTCCGATTATGCCGACACGAATTACATCCGCCACTGCATTCCTGCATGACCTGTATAGGACGCCGGCCACCGCCTGCGCCTTCCCCTGCGACAGCCTGCGGTTTCTCTCGGCTCGAACTCATGGACTGTGTACTCAACAATCGCCATGAGTCATGATCGCATGAATTAACCTTACGACGACTGTTGACTCCGTGAATCAGCTGCCTCCCTCGCCGGCCGCGGGGAGGCGAACCGGGTATTTAAATGACCTTCCAGCTGTTGTCTCGAACACTCAGCCCCTGAACTGTGCCAACACCCGGGAGAAACTTTGTTATGACCAAGCAGTATAAAGTCGGCTTTGAACATTTATCTGTTCCCTTCTCTCTGCCCTGCTACTTTTCCTCTTCAAGTTGCTTCATCTGCGCTCTTTGTGCTTCAGACATTCCCTTACATATCAATAAATAAATAAATAGATAAATGAATATATATAAATATATAAATATGTATATATATATATATATATATATATATATATACTCTCTCACACTCACACACACATCCCTCCCTCCCTCCTTCCTTCCCTGGAAAAGAAATAACTTAACCCACTACATTACATTCTTCCTCCTTACATTTCATCTCCAACGATCTCGAGCTTTCTTGAACTCTGTGTCTCTCAGCCTCTGTAATCTCACCGCTCGCCCTCTTGGCTATTTCTACAAGGCACCAGCTCTCTCTCTCTCTCTCTCTCTCTCTCTCTCTCTCTCTCTCTCTCTCTCTCTCTCTCTCTCTCTCTCTCTCTGCTGTAGTCACTAGAGCTTGAATTAATGATGCTCATTGTTTTCTCAATTGAGCATCATGTTTCTTCTTATTCTTCTTCTTTATCTCCAATTGTTATCATTCTGTCCTCTTTTTCTAATTCTTTTCTTATTTCTTCAAGTACGACACATTTCTCTGTGCCCTAACATTTATGATCATATGAATGGCTGCTCTTGCCTGTAGGGAAAGAGAGAGAAGAAGAAAGAGAGAGAAGAAAGAGAAAGAGATACACTGATATAGACAGTGATAGATAGATAGATAGAGAGAGAAAACAACCCTCGTGGAACTTTCTTACTCTACTTAACCGTGAGAGAAGACACCACTAGTGCAAGTATCTCAAATCATCCCCGTGAAGGCCAATAATTTTGAAAGACACGTTCAGTATCTCGCGCCAGACTGCACGACGTATTATATCTGTTTTGGTGCGTGTGGGCGAGATCAGATTCCTGTTTTCCACGGGAAGAGTCGAGTCTGGTAGCCTTGTCGCCCTCGCTGGTCGGTGTTACAGTGTATCCCGCGCCTCATTAGAGGGTTCTCGTCTTACAGAGTGAATGGGCGGAAGGAGGGAGGGAGGGAAAGGGACGGAGGGAGGGAGAGGGAGGGAGGAATAGTGAAGGAAGGAGGGAGGGAGGGAGGGAGGGAGGGAGGGAAGGAGGGAGGGAGGGAGGGAAGGAGGAATAGTGAAGGGAAGGAAAGGGGGAAGGAAGGAAGGAAGGAAGGAAGGAAGGAAGGGAGGAAGGAAGGAAGGAAGGGGGAAGGGGAGAGAGAGGAGAGAGGAGAGAGAGGGAGAGGAGAGGGAGAGAGAGGGAGAGAGGAGAGAGAGAGAGAGAGAGAGAGAGAGAGAGAGAGAGAGAGAGAGAGAGAGAGAGAGAGAGAGCGAGAGAGAGAGAGAGAGAGAGAGAGAGAGAGAGAGAGAGAGAGAGAGAGAGAGAGAGAGAGAGAGAGAGAGAGAAGAGAGAGAGAGAGAGAGAGAGAGAGAGAGAGAGAGAGAGAGAGAGAGAGAGAGAGAGAGAGAAGTGGTGCTGTATGAAATGCTTCTTCTTCAGCCATTATAAATACTTCATACCACAGGGTCGAGGCCAACCATTACAATGTATTTGTTTTGAAGTTTTGTTCGCCCTTTCTCTCTTTTCTGTCTCCGCATTGTGTCGAAGTCATTCCCTTGCAACCCCCTCTCCCCCCAATAAAAAAAATCAGCATCTTCATTCCACCGAATTGGAATGGCGAGCAAGAAACGTGCAAAATGACCTCAGCCGTGAACCTTGCAAGACCGCTATGCCATGACCTGCAACATAACAACGGAAAAATGCCGCATAGTTTATAAAATGGGGTATAATTGGGTATGGCTGCTCGACAGGAGACCAGTCTGAACACCTACTTCCTCGTTAGCTTGGACCAGCCTGCAACAGCGAGGTTCGAGAGATTTTACACCTCATTATTCGATTTCTTGCCTTCCTCTCTCTCTCTCTCTCTCTCTCTCTCTCTCTCTCTCTCCTCTCCTCTCCTCTCCTCTCCTCTTTCTCTTTCTCTTCCACTTTCTCTTCCTTTTCCTCTCCTTTCCTCTTCATCTTCCTCTGACTGCCCCCCCCCCCCCCACCGTCTAAGATATCCGAGCTCGTTATCATCGTGAGTTCAGAAGAAGCAAAAGGTATGCAAATAAATATAAATACAATAAACAAAACATATAAATACCCATCATCGACGATTACCTTTCTGTCACTGTCGGTAAACAAACAGACCACGAGTAAACAGCAAAAGCAGCGCCAACGAGAGAACGCCTATCAGCTAAAGGGCCTAATCACCATCGTCTCAGATACGTCTGATGGCGGCTACAGATATTGCGTCTCCAGGCCCATTATTCCCCACTTTTTTTGTTTCTTTTTCTTCTTCTCTCTTTTTTTTTTTTTTTTTGTTGTTGTCTTTTTTTTTTTTTTTTTTTTTTTTTTTTCCTTCGGTTGACCTTATCGGGATCACCCCTATAAAACCAGACACCGCGAAGTTGGCTGTTTTGGACGCCTGGTGCTGGAGACCGGGGAGGGGGGAGGAGGGTAGGGGGGGAGGGGGGTTGAACCAAAGGTCGCGGGGAATTTTTAACCTTCCTTAACACTCCTCTGCTGGCATCTTGTTACAGTTTTGTTTTTACCAATCTTCTTTCTTTTTTATGTATTTTGAAAAAAAAAGGAGGAGAAGGAGGAGGAAAATAAGACGGCGATCAAGAAGAAGAAGAAAAGACGATGTGATTGGGAGTGAGAGATGAGAGGGAGGGGGGGGGGGGGGTGTTGATATAGAAAACTTCTAGCGGGCGCCGGAGAGAGGATGATTCGGCCGCTATAAAAGTTCGGATAAAAACGGCCGGCCGAATACGGACCCCGGGAGAATCCTTGTTTATCTCCTTTTTTTCCGTTTTTAACATTGAACTTGAAACACCTCCCGCTTACTTTTTTTTAGGGGGGGAGGGGGGATGGAGGGTGGAGAGGGGATGACGTGTGCAGGTACATTCCCCGAGGGGACGCCGCCGAGGAGGCCCCGGCCGAATTTCGCGCCCGCCGTCAGATAAGGCGGGATGAACATATCGTTATTCCCGGCGACTTCGAGGGCGTAAACCTGTTCGACGTCTCCATCCCGATTGATATCCAGCCACTAAAACCGCAGGAACATCACCAAAACATTGGCGGCGGCGCGGAGGGGGGGGGGGGGGGGGGGGGGGGGGCTCGCAATATTTGCACGTTCACGACGAAATCCTCAGCAGAGGGAGATACAGTAAACGGCGTCAGCCAATCGCGAGGCGGGATGGCGGCGATCGCGAGACATTTCTGGCCGTAAACGGAAATGAAAACTGGTTCTGGCGAGGCAGAGCCGAAGGCAGCGCCAGCACGTACGTCTTTCATGTACCCAAGGAAAACGTGGAGTGTATTCAAGAAATGACGTACTCAGCAAAGTGTGCACATGTGCGCACACACACGCCCACACACGAAGTCATAAAGATACACTCGCATGCGTGCACGTACGCACTCGTACGCACACACACATAAACATATATACACCGGATATATATACATACATACACACACACACACACTTATATATATATATATACATATATATACATATATATATAAATATATATAATATATACATATATATACATGCGTATATATACATATATATACATATATACATATATATATATTCTAACATACATACACATACACACACACACACACACACACACACACACACACACACACACACACACACACACACACGTGTATATATATATATATATATATATATATATATATATTTAAATACATACGTGTACACACACACACACACACACACACACACACACACACACACACACACACACACACACACACACACACACACATACACATTTGCATACATACATGGTATAAAAACCCGCAATGCACAAACTAGACCTCCCTTCACTTCCGTCCGTCTGTCCTCACCTGCCCCGCGTCCACCGCGTTGCCTCTCCCTTCTCCCTTGTTCTCCCTCCTCGCCTTTTCCTCTTGGGAACTGAAGACGGAGTCCGGGAGGATTCCGTCAATTTCAATAAATCTACTTTGTGCATTGTGGGTTTCTCTACCATAGTATCAACACGGTAGAGTGCTTTACCATTCATTCATACATACATACATATATTTTGTTTTTACATAAGCATATATATACAGGCATACATACACTCTCTCTCACACACACACACACACACACACACACACACACACACACACACACACACACACACACACACACACACACAATAAATACAGTTTCGTTCTTGTTTTGAATAGAAACTCACAAGAGTCATATTTTTCTTACCAAAATAACAATGTGAAAGAGTCGGAGAAAATCCTCCCAATACAAATAACTGTTAAAACGGCTTCCACAGAGCCACCCGGCCAAAAAATCCAAAAACCGAAAACAAAAAACCGGCGAGAAAAAACATCGGAACATCAATGACAACAAAAGGGCGCCGCGAGAGGAGCGTTCTGATGAACTCGCGGGCGAACTCAGGTGTGAAATTCAGCTTTCATTTTTCACCCCTTTTTGCACCCGGCGACCGTGAGTCAGCCCTTCTGCGGGATATGATCGACAATGTCTACCAAGCGCGGCCCCTCGGAGTCAAGTACCTCCTCGCCACAGCTTCTTCTATGTATCTTTGCTGACTTACGATGAGTATGAACTTTTTTTTATGGCATCTCTCTCCATCTTCAAATATTTTTTTTGCCTCCATCTTACTCTTTTGGTCAGCGGTGGGTGGGAAAAAATATTGAATAAAAAAGAGACATATTTTCTTGGGGGATCTTTTTGTGTGTTTTTTTTATTTTTTTCTCTCTCTCTTTTTTCTCTTCTCCGAATGTACCATCATCCCTTGACGCTTCCTCCTAACTGTAATATTTTAAGTGCATTGAGTCCCCGCATCTTCGGAGACTTTTCTCAACAGCGATGATCAGGAACGTGTAACTGTCTCTTCGGCCGGTGAATTGGACGCTTTCTCTCCTAAACTTAAGGCAATGGAGAGGAAATTAGGTGGAACTGGGAGAGAAAAAAAGGAAAGGAAGGGAAAAAAGAAGTAGCGTGGGGTTGAAAAAAATGATTTATTATGAAGAGAGCAATATAAGAAAAGCACAATGCAGGTTGAGCTGGTTTTCGTCCCAAGTATCGCTTAATAGACAAGAATTAAACGGGTAATGCAACTTAGCAATATCTATTTACCGTGTGTGTGTGTGTGTGTGTGTGCGTGTGTGTGTGTGTGTGTGTGTGTGTGTGTGCGCTCGCATCTCTGTGAACCGTAGCCCAAAGCAGTCTCAAGAAAAGATGATATGAAACAAGGAAGTGGACCTGGCGAGTCACTGGTCACAACGGCCATGACGCGACCCCAAACTTGCAACCTCATACAGCTAACCTCACACCCACGAAATATCGTACATGCTCACTCAGCCGCTCGCACTTGCGGCAAAGCTGGAAGCTCACACTCATGACCTGGACCTTGCGAGTTTCCTGCACCCGCGACCTAGGCATTCACCTGAACTGGCCTTCCTTAACCTTGCACTTGCCATCTTGCTATTGCAACCACTCACGCTTCCGACCTGCACCAAATCCACAAAACACATACAGACAGACGCAAACACAAACACACACACACACACACACACACACACACACACACACACACACACACACACACACACACACACACACAGGGAAAACAAGAGTGATGATCCATATCCATCTCTTCGCAACAGATTAACCTTGTATCTCATAACAATCCACAGGCTTCAAAGCCATAAAGTTTACCGACCTTGCAATTTCATTCATGATTTTCGTATTTTCAATTAATGCCCAAACATGATTCAGAGGGCCGGCCGGACCGTCATAACGCCCTAATAAATCGTACACAACAGCGTACAAGCCCGCCATACAGGGTCATTTCCAGCCGTGTCACACTAGGCTGCCCGAGAGGAGGATACAGCCACCGCCTCTCTCCCATGTGCGCCGCCACGCCACTCTCGCCCTTAGGACCTCGTCCCATAAGGTCGCCGTCCTCCTCTCCCTCTCCCATGTGACAGCGCGAGATCTCCAATATTAAAACCGACATGGCGCATCCATACGACATATTTTAACGATGTTGTGAATATGGAAAGGGACTAAATTAGAATGGCAATTAGAAGTCATAATCGCAAATCTCCTTTTAGAAATAGAGGGCTTGTCGCGGCCCGCGTACGCTCCGCTAGTCTCTAATTCAGGGTGTCACAAAAGTTTATTAGGATTAGATGACATTTAACCGTAAAGGGACACGCATCCTTGCCGCGAAATAACCACGTGCATTGTTTATTTTTTTCACCGCGTTGGTTTTTCCTGCTTTTGCGTGATTTACCGATTCGCGTCGTGGTACACCGACTGCATAAGGACACTTAGACGCTCGTGAATTATAATGACGCGAACGAAAAACGATGACAATTATGACATTAACCTTTTTCCCCCGTTTGTTCGTTACTTTTCCTCGACTGGTTTACTCTCACAGATGATATTTTGCGGGCGATTTTGGTGCTTTTATGGTTGTAGTACACTCTACTTGGGCGCTTTTTGCCGATCGCGAGTGCTTTTTGAAATTACAGTCCGAAAAAGTCCCGTGCCTTATCGTAAACATATTCATTTCCTTCGGATGTGCGCGCAAAAACGGGACTAACAAAAAAGCGAGATAGAGAGAGGAAGAGAAAAAGAAGTTCCTTCCTTTCTCTCTCTCCGCGTTCTCTGTCTCTCCTTTTCCCATCGACACGCCCTCCCCCTCCCTTGATGATCGAGCACCCTCACCATTAAACAGCTGATTCGAGAGGACGTTTCAAGCCACCTTAATCCCCTCCTCCTAGTACCCACACCCTTTCTCGCCCTTTCCTGCCCTCTTCTCTTGTCATCCCCTAACCCTCTCTTCCTCACAGGACCTCCCTCCCTCCTCCGCGCTCTATACCTGGCTCGCTCCGTCCTCCGAAGCCATCGCTTTGCTAATGCCACACAGCCTCCTTGTATAGAAAGGGGAATCTTTGTAAAGGGTTCTCTCCCATCCTATATCCCCTACTTCCTTTCCTCCTCCTCCTCCTCCTCCTCCTCCTCCTCCTCCTCCTCCTCCTCCTCCTCCTCCTCCTCCTCCTCCTCCTCCTCCTCCTCCTCCAATCGTACTCCATCTCCGGCATCCTCTTGCCCTCGGCCCTTCTCCTCCCTGTGTTCCTTCTCCGACTTGTACTCCCTTACTTCCTCTTCCTCCTCCTCCACCAACTCCACCACACCTCCACCCCTAAGCACCACCACTTCCTTCTCCACCACCACCTCCTTCTCCACCACCACCACCTCCTCCGCACCATATCCACCCGAGAAAGCCGTCCTGCGTGACGCTAATATCCGCCCGTCCAAAGCTTCTGTCGGCCCATAAATCCACGTCGAAAGGGTGACGGCATCAAGGACCTCAAGTCTGATGCCGCCCTTCGAGATGTGACCCCGGAGGCTGGACCGCTTTACGAAATAATTGGACTCACCACAGGGCGAAAGTGGCAAAGACATTCATTCACATCTGTATAATGGGGCGATATAGGGAGGAGATGAGTCACTGCTGTTGAGGCAGGGAGGAGGAGAGAGGGCTAATGTCGAAGGCAAAAGGGGAGTAAAAAAATACTATTTACAGAGCGAAATGAAGAAATAGTGTATTTGACATTGTGAACCCGTAAATGAATAATAATATCCACCGCATATTCCCCAGAGAGTAACAAGAGCAAGAGTGAAAAGAGTTCTCATCATAGTACAGGGATTGAAAAAAGAGGATGCGAGAGAAGTCTTCCTGCCTGAGCCGGAACCCTGCAAACCCCTACCGTCCCCTTCCTCTTGCTCTTTCCCCATACCTATACCCCCCTCCCCCCAACCTCCAGATCCTTTATCCTCTGCTCTCAACGCCACAACACAACTTCTGATTCTGATGGATGGGGTCCTGCCCGTGCCTAAGACTCGGCGCGGATAATTAGGTAAGGTCGGGATAAACTGTAACCGGTAACGGAAACTAATGTGTATATATATTCAAATAATGAAGTAAATACAGGAATGAAAAGATGCAAAGACTCAACCTTCATCTCAAAAGATAAAATCGACAGTGTTCCTCTGACCCTGAACTCGGCCTTTAGCAGAGAACAGGAAGAGCAATCCAGTCGGTAGATTCCAAGAGCGTTCATTCCGTCGTCCGAATCCCATTA
>NC_061831.1:24048572-24071072 GCF_019202785.1 Penaeus chinensis
CCAGGGACACCCGCACGCACATAGACACATATCTTAATAATGGAGCTTGACTGTTATTCAAAGTTGGTAATATATGTACTGAAAGGTACAATATATGATAAAACCAAACTAGCGATACTTGATATGTGTTAAATATAAAAACCGTAAATATCTCGAATACCTGATCGACTGAAAAGAAAATGATATGAAGGCATAACTGTTTCATATTCACAGCCTGATTCCTGAGCCATGAGTCAAGCACGACCGTCGTAGGATATCACTCAACGCAACACAAATTTTCTTAAATCAAACGAGAGGGAAGACTCATATATTTCACCCATTTATTTCCAGACATCGGCGACTACAAGCCTCTAGATAATATGGGCTTAAGAGCAAGGCAGGCGTAAGCCACATCTACAAATGCGACCTACTATATCTTCCGACGTAACGTGAGAACCGACACAGTTGCTTCAATTTTTTTTATTCTAGTGTTGGTAACCCTCGGCCTCTTTCGTTTATTTGCTTTGACAAACTGTTAGTTATAGACAGAAATTATATACTGTCTATGAGCATAACACATGTTAAACGTGTTATACAATTACCTAACTTCAAGTTGTAGAGCCTAAAAAAACGGTCTGTGATCCAAGAAAAAATGTATCGTACGTCAGTCAGCCCTGTCACCGCAGTGGACCCAAAGGGGTAACTGTTACGAAATAAATATTCAAGCAAGTTCCTTATATATTCTTGATCTGAATACCCTTGACCTCAACATTGACTCCTAAATGTCAATAATGATTTTGCAGAAGCGTGATACTGAATAAAAGGTAAAAAACCGAGCGCCCGAACTCCCAGCTTCGTGTAGTTGTGATGAACGCGGGTGTCGGTCAACGGCGGAAGCTTTCCTGACAAAGGGGTGGAGTTCAGGCCTCGGTGCCCGCTACGATTGGTTTGCTGGGAGCCACGTGTTGTCCTGGCCTCCTCCTCCTCCTCCTCCTCCTCCTCCTCCTCCTCCTCCTCCTCCTCCTCCTCCTCCTCCTCCTCCTCCTCCTCCTCCTCCTCCTCCTTTTCTTGTTCTTGTTCTTGTTCATGTTCATGTTCATGTTCAAGTTCATGTTCTTGTTCTTGTTCTTGTTCTTCCTCCTCCTTTTTTTCCTCCTCTTCTTCCTCTTTGCTCTCCCCATTTCTCCTCTCCTGTATGCCTTAGCCTTCTCTCCCTATCCCAACTTTATTATCCGTCGCTGGTCTTTCTCCGTTATCGCGGTATAAATCCGTCACTTTCTTTTCTTCTGTATTTTTCATCCACCTTTTTTAGGTTTAGGATATTTGTTTTATTCTGTTTCCTTTTCTTAACCTGTGATATTTGGTCTATTTATATCGCTATGGTAACTTTCTTTCCAATTTCGCACTATCACTTTCTCTATTCCTTTTTTGTCTCAGTGAACTTTCTTCACTTCAGTTCACAGCGCTCTTATTTATCTCTCCCTTCGTAACAGTTTTTCTTTTCTTTTTCCTTTTCTCCTGTCATTATTCCAAAATACTTCTGTTTCTCTCCTCAAAGATTATGTCAGTCCTTCAATTTTTTTTCTAAACTTCATTATTTTCAACTTTTACCATTTTACTTCAAGAATTTTTTTTTTTCCAGTTCTCACAGAAGGAAATGAAAACTACTTCCATTTGGTTTCCTTTTTCGTCACGATTTCTCAGGAATGAACCCTGACTGGTGATCTTGAATACCAAATTAAATGATAACAACATTATTCAATTATTTATTTCAAGCACTTCCGATGATCACTCCACAACGAACCTAACCATCTCCCAAATAAGAAATGCTAATAAAAATACTAACTCATCCCACGCTGCATTAAAAATAAATATTTCCCCATTCCGTCTTGACCGTAGAAACCCCAGAATACACGAATACACGATTCAGTCCAAATCAGTTGGTTGTAGTTCAGGATCCCTTGAGATATTGTGGCTGCGTGAACCTCTTTTTTATCTTCCCAATCTGGCATTCCTGACGTGGATGGGATAAAATCCTTTATTTCTACTTTCTCTTATTCTACCAAACATTTATTTTGTTCTGTAATAGTTTTAATCACATATTCACACAGAGGAAAGGCTGGGAAGGAAGAGAGGGAGGGAAGGAGGAGGGGGAAGTGAGGGAGAAGGAGAGGGAGAGGGAGAATTGGAGGGGAGGGAGGGGAAGGGGGAGATGGGGAGGTAGAAGGAGAGGTAGAGGTGGAGGAAGAGGGAGAGGGAGGGAGGGAGGGAGGGAGGGAGGGAGGGAGAGAGAGAGAGAGAGAGAGAGAGAGAGAGAGAGAGAGAGAGAGAGAGAGAGAGAGAGAGAGAGAGAGAAATTAGTTTTCTGTGTTTAAATGTCAGATACAGATCTGAAGATGAGTAAAGACCACTTTTTTGAGGTATGCGGTCTAGGTGTAAGAAGAATGAATAAAAGTTATATTACAAGTAAAAAAAGTAAACTACCGATACTGAAAGGAGCAAATAGAAATAACACCATATCAAGAGGTCATTTGAGAGAACAGATAATGCAAGGGATGACAGAAAATAATTTTACTACTCGACACATTTTTTGTGTCATAAAAATTATACTGTTATTATGAAAAGTGCGTTTTTACTACCCCACGTACACACATTCGCGCGCGCGCACACACACACGCACACACACACACACACACACACACACACACACACACACACACACACACACACACACACACGCGGGTATAGATTATCCAGAAATAAAAGCTCCTAATGAGAAAGGTTTCAACTTAACAACGATACGGTATTTATTACCATTTGGCCCGGTGAGTCAGGCCCCAACCTCCCTTCGCCAGGAGCGCCAGGACCCCATGACCAGCCCGCGTCCTTTGGCATGCAGGGACGAGGAAAAATCACGCCCACCGGACTCAGCTGACTCCCGTAGTCTAAAGAAACTACAGTTGCAAGGGGGTGTTTCTACTAACGAGGTTGCTCGCCAAACTACCTTCAATTTGCTTACCTTTATGCATGGGTGACGATGAGTTGTGCTGGTCTGGCGTCGCGTTCATTTTGCTCTGGAAAGAATGGGAAAAAGGTTTATTAACATTTGCATAAAGGTACATCGTCACGTATGACTTTTCTTCAAGCCAGGTAGAATTTGTAAAAAAAAAAAAAAGTCGTCAAGTAAGACACTTAAAAGCTACAGATAAAAACACAATTATTATTGGCGCCCTGAATGTGGAGTAACAGCCAAAATAAGAACAGAAAATAATAAACGAAGTTGAACCGCGCCGTAAGGTGAGAGTCGCAGTGGACCGGCTAGACGCTGGTGGTGTGAGAGGTTCTACACCAGTGAACACCGGCTGCAGGCGCCTGAATTCCTCCCCGGCGAGCGGTAGGATCCGAAGCCGAGAATCAAATCCCTCGCCTATTGAAGCTCCGGGCCGGGCTGTCTAAGGCGCGTCTAAGGGTTGGGACGGAGGCTGATCAGTCCCAGGTGACGGCGCTCCTTCCGTTTTGTCTCGTCGGATCGGGTTTCGGATTTCGATTCACGTTCGGGCGGCGAGGAAAATGGGTGTTTATGTCCCTCGCTCAGATCGAATGATGAGGCCCTTTTGTCCCGCCTTTAAACCTCCTTCCTGCATACCTAAATGCATGCACACACCGAGACCTATAGATACCTGATTCAAAAGTAAATATAATCGGGCCTAATAGACAACACTGATTTATCTCTCTCTCTTCTTCTCTCTCTTTATTTCCCCTCGTTCTTTTCGTTTTCTCCACTATAGAGCGGCATCGATGGCGCTCTCGCGAGGCCGCCCCATCGCCGGTCACGAGCCATATCTGGGTCCGTTATCCCCGGCCGCCTGCACGGAGAGCATCCCTTCGCACAAATATCAAGGCAATATAAGAGGGTCAAACAGGGTGTGGTCGGCGGGGAAGCAACCCGGGCACGCAGGCATTATTATATCGAGCAGCACACCTGGAGCGCAAGCAGGCAAGCAAGCAAGCACACCGTAAACACTTTGGCTCGTGCTGCGCCCGTGTGTGACGTCATCGTGAAGGATAAAGCTCGTCCGCGTTCCTCGGCGATAAAAAGTACAAAAAAAAAAAAAAAATCAGAATCCCCAGATTATGCAATCGGCATCCACGATTTAAAAAAAAAATAGACATTAAATAATTCTCTATTTAATATCCCAACATATTACAAACGATCCCGATCCATCAAACACAGATTAAGCCATCCTGTGCTTGTAAGGCTGTCACGCAATTGCCTGTCCGTTCGGCCGGTCGTCGTCTCCTGTTCGTGTAAACGCTGCCGCTCCCGCAGCTGTTCACGCGGTCACGTCATGATGAACATCCCTGAGCGATGCTCTGGGCGCCGCCGGTGCTCACGCTTCCGAAAAGGATTCACTTCTGAATGGCCTCTTTATTATTTACTTAGCATTTACTTTTCTTTGCCTTCCATGAAAAGTATTCTCTATTTCATTACTGGAACACACACACACATGTATGTATGTGTGTGTGTGTGTGTGTGTGTAAAATATTTATATTATATATAAATATATATACACACACATGTGTGTTCATACACACATGAACACACATACACACACACACACACACACACACACACACACACACACACACACACACACACACACACACACACACACACACACACACACACACACACACACGCACACATGTATATATATATATATATATATATATATATTTATATATATATATATATATATAACTCATATCATATCTGTTTAGTAGTTCTTCACCTACAAAATCATAATGAAACTATAAATGATAATATAGAATAACAAATAAACTCACATAAAAGTAATTAATCTGCAAAAAATACTAAATCGTACATCTGATTTCCAACATTAAAAATCCTTTAATTTGTACCTGACAAGCGGGCGGCGCAGCGTCAGGAGCGCCCATGGGATGAGCGAGCGGTTAGCGAAGTGATTTTTTGCTGCTCTCATTGACATTTTGTTGGCAATCAAATGACCAGGGTCTACGTGTGTCGCTCGAGGACGGCGGATCCTGAGACGAGGGCTGCAGGTTCGAATCACAGACGATTTTTCAGGCACGGGAGGAAGGGAGGCGGGGAAGGGGGGGGGGAGGAGGAGAAGGAGGAGGAGGAGGAGGAGGAGGAGGAGGAGGAGGAGGAGGAGGAGGAGGAGGAGGAGGAGGAGGAAGGAGGAGGAGGAGGAGGAGGAGGAGGGGGAGGAGGAGGAGGAAGGAAGAGGAAAGAGGAAGGAGGAAGGAGGAGGAAAGAGGAAGGAGGAAGAGAAAGAGAGAGGAGGCGATGAGGAAGGAGCGGAGGACAAGGAGCGAGGAGGAAGAAGAAGGAGAGGGCGAGAAGTAGTAGAGACAAGGAGGGCGGGAGGGAGGGAGAGGAGAGGAGAGGGAGAGAGGGACGAAGGGAGGGGGGGGGGGGGAGAGGCAGAGAGAGAGGCCAACAAGAGTGTTCGTTGGTTACCCTGAGTCGCTTAATGAGATGAATGAAATTTGCTGAAATCATGCCGTGAGCTGGTAGGTAAATCATGCTCGCGGCCAAGGGAGAGACAATGGCAAGTGATATTTCATAAGGCAAGGTATAGAGAGGGAAATTCTTTCTTCTTTTCTTTTCTTTTTTATTTCTCGGAGTCCGATTCATTCTTTTCTTGTGTTTGATTCTTGCTCTCACGCTCCCCGTCCGTCTGTTTGTTTGTTAGTCTTCCTCATTCATTGTGTTCACCTATATGTCAGTCTGTGTAGATGTTTGTTTGTCTACTCGTGGATGTGCGTCTGTCTGTTTATCTGTGAATCTATTTATCTTTCTATCGATTCCTTACCCGGATTCTCGAAATACAGCCACGAAACTAGTTCGTATGAGGACTAGTGAACGAAAAGAATGCGAGACGTCAAAAGAAGAATAAGAAGGACTAAAATGAATTTATTCCCAAAAGGCTGTGTCTGCTCCACCCTTCCAGAAGGATGTTACGAGCCTCTACCCCCCCCCCCCTCTCCCGCCCCCGCCTCTCCCCCAACTTCGAAACTGGATCACAGTCCGATGCTTATCTGCTTCGACATTTTACATGCAGCAACTCTCAAGCTGCTGGAAAACTTGTAAAACATATTAAAATACGCCAGACCCTCGTTCGTTATTCTGTCGGCTCCGGCGTCTGTGGCGTTAATGGGCTGACAGTTTGCCGATCGCTGCACAGCAAACATTACGTGGCGCTTTGATCCTTGGCTCGATGGTTAAGCGACCGGGGTCTTGCCTTTACATCATGGCCGCTTGCTGTTTGTCTGGGCGCAATAATTTCCTGGGGTCGGCTTCGCTTCGCCTCCAAACAACAATAGGGCTGCCTCTCTGGCTACTTCTGCAACATCCCTCTACTATTCGATGTCATTAAACACGTCGACTAATTACGAAAGAAAATTATAAAGCAGAGGAACAGGAACTAAGAAGTAGCCAATAAACCTCCCGGTAAGACTGAAGTAGAGCGAGCACGGTGCAACAGGTCCCCCTATTTCACAGAAGCCCACAGAAAGGTCAAAGTAGCAAGTTAAACCGCTCGCCCCTGTAGCCTGTGCGTGTGTGGCATTTCTCGCCTCAGTCCTCAAGGGCGATGCAAGGACTCCACCAACACTGAGCACTTCGCTGCCGCTGCTGCTGCTGCTGCTGCTGCCATGGCTACATCAGGTGGGCGCGATCAGCTGATTTCTGCTCAGGTATGCGTCATCAGGATCGCCCGCGGAAGGTTTTGGCTTTTGTTTATTGTTTTTGTAGGAGTCGGATCCTTTTTTCTGTTCCTTGTGAGGGGGAAAGTTGCCTCACCCCTGTGGCCGGGGTGAAGGAGTATGAACGCTGACCACAGAAAAGACTTCTTTTGAACTTTGTAAAAGACCCTGACGCTGAATGGGGTGACCACACACGTACGCACATACACTTACATACATACACACCTCTATAACATCATATTTACATCCGCACGCAATAAAAACCCGGTCGGAGGGAGCCCTTAGCAAGCCCTAAAGATCGCCATCGCCCTCGCTAGCATCCCTTCAGCAGCGCGATCCCCAAAGGTACCCGCAACCACGGATGTTGTGGAGATGAGCCATAGCAGCGCAAGCAAATTCGCGGCTTGTGGCCTTGTGTTCGCTGCAGTAACTCACCGCTTTATAGCGTTCGTCACACGCAGATAAATCATATTTGCAGGCGGCTAAATTATACACACAAGACATGCTCGCCGCCGCTGCCATCGGCATGCAAAAACCTCTCCCTGGCGCTGCTACGGATAATCTCTTGCGGTCTGTGATAGGGGGGTTGCCACGCCGTCTCAACGTGCGACGCCAAGATTACAATTTCTCCTTTCTTTAATCAATTAATCATCCGCCTGTCTATACAAACCCTTAACCTTAAAGTTACATAGTTCCGTAAATATATTCGGATCACATTCTTAATAATTTTGCCGACACGAAGGTACCACGATTAAAACACGTGTAAGCAGAGTAGCAACGCCGTAAAAAAGAGCTTGGGTAATGGCCTGATATAATGCCTTATCAATTATAGGGTACAATTGTTTGCTCGAGATTGCTATCATTATAGGTTCTTGCTGGTAATCAAACAATTCAATAATTGCAATATTCCTTTGCCGAGAATAACTAAAGTATAGCATTACTTACGTGCGAGCATTTCGCAGGGATTTGTTAATAAAACAAACTCTGTCGCACATGGCCAAGATAATCAACCACTCCATGCTCTATTGAATTTAAACAATCAAGAGTAAACAAACAACGGCAAACAACCACTGCTCCTCTTTCCTCTCCCTTCCTCCGTATTCTAAAAAAAAAATCCATATTTTGTGATTGTTTGAGTGCACAAAAGGTCAGGAAAAACAAGTGCCATTATGACGTCAGCCAAGATCAGTGATGATATGTCTCATTGTCTGCATGTTTAATATGTATAATAACAGTGATAGACAGGATTTTTTTTTTTTTTTTTTTTTTTGACGCATTATATTTGTAGGTAAAACAATGCATTTCCTGGTAGAATCAAGACCTGTTCCTCCGCCTGGCTTTGCATCAGGGTTTTCCTTCCTCATCACAGAGATACAAAGCAACGTGCAAAAAGACACCTTAACATCTGACGGTACGGGCATTCTATGTCTCCTTCTGTGCATTACCATTATCACGAATAATTACTAGTTTTATTTTACAGTTGTTTAGGAAAACTTCACCGTCTGATGCCCTTCCTCTCTCTCTTTCTATCTCTTTTCTTCTCTCCCTCCTTCCTTTCCAACCCCCTCTCCCTTTTTACGGCAGACCACGACGCACATGACTATGAACCAAAAGACATTCATAGATTCGTAAAGGACCGCAAGAGGGCGTGGTTCATAAGCCCAACACAGGATATCGCGGTTCACGAACGATTTGATACGTCAGGTCCAAAAAGAAAAAAAAAGGAAAAAAAAAAAATATCCATGACTAAAAACTGGCTGTGCGGGTCGAGACGAAAGTGAAAAGAAAGTCCAGTGCCTTAACCCCTAGTCTTTGAACTTCTTACCAATTTCCTTTCTCTCTCTCTCTCTCACTCTCTCTCTCACTCTCTCTCTCTCTCTCTCTCTCTCTCTCTCTCTCTCTCTCTCTCTCTCTCTCTCTCTCTCTCTCTCTCTCTGTTGTTTTCTCTCCCTATTTAATTATATCTCATCTCAATTTACAACATTCATCAAAAATCCATTATCTTTTTTCAGCTGAGATTTACAGCTCTTTGTTTCTAGTAATTCAGTAAAAGTTTATTGCAGTCATAAGCCAATTAAAGCAATTCTTAATAAAATACTCTTGCTTCGTGATTAATGCTTTGTTTCAGTATATCATTGCTTTATCTGACTAAAAAGAAACAGATAATGGGAATGGAATACGGGAAAATTAATCGAAATGAAATGATAAACAAAGAATAAACAAACAAAAAAGTGAAATCCACTCCTAATGCTTTGACACCAATCTCTGTTGCCAAATTGCGCCCATTGCTTCACTCGAGTGAGAAAAGTCCTGTCACTGCTATCGGTTGCTAATTATCATAACTAGTCTCTCCACTCTGGTCATCGTCACTGCTATCAGTACCGTCGCTAGTTGTTCGTGCTATCTTCACACGTAGCCAGTCATTAATGCTATCATAAGCGTAGTCAGTCGTCACTGATATATTCACCATACCTAGTCGTCACTGCTATAATTACCGTAGTTAGTCGTCACTACTTGTATTACCGTAGTCGTCACTACTATTATTACCGTAGTCGTCACTACTATTATCATTGCATTAGTCGTTACTTCTACCATCGCCGTTGCTATGCGCTATTGCTCTCACTGTTGTGGGTCTGTGCTAGCGACAAGCACTTTCACTACAAAGGCTGCTATACTGGGAACGTTAATACCTAGCTAGTAATTTCACGATGATGTCTATAATAAAGGACGAAAAGCTAAAAAAGTCGTTTTAATCTTTATATATATATATTTTTTTTTCTGTAAAAAGCGCCTTTATATTTATGAACAACGATGAAAAGTTACTGCCGCGGTAGCAATAGCAATAACAATGCGAAGCAGAGATTTACAATCCATTCCATTTCTTCATGTCTCGATGTTTTGATCGTTGACCTCTCATTCCAATAAGAAGATCATTTTACTGATAAACACAATCTTATCAGTTATAATAAGTTTTCAGATAATAAAAAAAACGACAATTCTCACTGATATCAAATTAAATTTTATTCCCCTATTCTTCAATTAATGAAGATTCCCATCTCGTAACACATTTCTTATTGTTCATTTTTGTTCACGCTTTTACGCAGTGACCGTATGCAAACTTCCTGCACAAAAGGGAGACCCGGGGCGAGATAATACACAGAGCAATAAAAGTCACACTTTATTTGATTAACTAGCCTATAAAATTACCGAAGCATTGATCTAGCTACACAACTTCTATGAGTCTTTTTTTTCCTCCCTTTGGCTTATTTGGGAAAACACGAGGAATTCCGAGGTGATAGGGATTTTATTTAGGCGTGCACTTAATTATTCTTTTGTCTGATCGCAAGGGGAAGCCACCGGGGAGCTCGCGTGTTATTAATTCGCGGGTTTTCAAAGGAATTCCGGACACTCTCTCGACTTCCACGGGGTGGTTTTAATGGCAGTGTTGAGCGGTGCTTATGTGTTTTTTTAACATGTCTGTACAGTATACACACGTACAGTCGTACACACATATACATACGTACATGTGTGTGTTTATATCTATCTATCTATCTACACACACACACACACACACACACACACACACACACACACACACACACACACACACACACACACACACTCACACACACACACACACACACACACACACATATATATATATATAATATATATATATATATATATATATATATATATATATATGCTCTCAGACACACACAATTGAACCCGGATCATTTCTTCCATCAACTTTACGAGACAGGAAATCATAAATACGATAAAGAAACCGAAAGCGTCTGCGCGTACCCGGACGTCGAGCTGACCGCACACACGTACTGCGCACACAGTCGCACCGAGGACAAAGTCGCCAAAGACATTTAATTAGAGAAATGATAGAGAGGTCAAGCCAGCTTAAAGGCAGAGAGCGGGAGAAGAAAGGGAGTAAAAAGGAGACGCTGTCAGGTTCCAAAGATCGTATTCTGTCTTGAAAGTTCCTACCGGGTACGAAACGAACACACACATACAACAACAAAAAAAATAGAGAGAGAAAGAAAAATAATAATATAATGTGTAATACTGATAAAAGATGCCGATACTAATATTCTAGCATTTTAGGTACAATTGGCATCGTATTTCCAGCGTTTATTACAAGGTACAATATACAATTAATCGTCATAAAGAATGATAAAACAGTCCATGTGAAAATACAGGTGCCAACACGCCAAAATGACCCGTAAGACCGGTGATGATAAGGGTCATGCGAGAGGGATTCCTTAACGTTGAACAATAGCATGAGTCACTTATTCCTCGCTATATCGGTAACTATATCTCTCTGACACAATCAAGTTCCATTTACGCTCTGATTTCGCGACTCCCAATCTCACACGGTGTTCTAAAATCTACGAAATTTGGCGATAAGCCTAAGATCAACAGCGCGATATAAAAAATGGTCTATTTCCTACACTCCATTTCATTTAAGGTCGTGAAAGAGTACCCCAGTAATACGGCGGGGCGACCTTACACCTAGCACTGAAGTAAAAAGAGATATCATTTTAAGAATTGTAAAGTCAATTCTAGGAGGAGGAGAAGAAGATGAAGAAAATATGGAAAGATGGGGAAATGGCATGAACAAGGAGACAGAGATAATGGAAAATAGGAGAAAGGGATAGAAATGAAGAGAAGAGAGGACTAGAGAAGAAAGGAAAAGAAAGAGTAGAAAATAAGAATAGAGAAGCTTTAAACAGAGACAAAAAAATAAACAAAAGAACAAATAAAAGGGGACACGAACGAGAAATACACACATAAATAAAACACGAAGGCACGAAGGAAGACCGAAGAAACCAAGGGAATCGAAAAGCTTGGTCACTGCCCCTACATCATCGCGCCCGAGCCTTTCACCCGGCGTCATTAGTCGACTTGTCAGACTCGGATCTGATACCTGGAGTCCTTAGGAGAAGCTATTAAAGACCTGGGCGATTTTCGTTATCGCTTTTAAGTGTCTATCAAATGCCTAATTATATTTAAATAAGGACAGAGATATTTTGACTCTGCTTCTCTCTCTCTCTTTTTTTTTCAGGGTCGAGCGTTCTTTTTCTTTCAAAGATAAGGTTGTCAGAAGATCAGATATTAAAGCGAGAAAAACGTACATTGTCATTCGATTTCGCAAAAGCGTATTGCAATGCTAAAGATCATCAAAATGCCGCAAGGTTGTAAATCACCGGGTTGCATTACCGTAAACTTGCAGAGTAATGGCCATCACCTTTAATTGCTAAGATTGCAAACATTTTCCCTTTTAGACAGAGACAAAATAAGGAGGACCGTGAGGAGGTCATGGTTATTTTCAGAGCAGGTCATGGTAGATTAAAGAGAGTAGGTCACGGTGATTAAAGAAATGCTATTAAGATTATATGGGTTTCGATAGTCATTCCTTTGTTTTCTTTATTCATAGATATCTTTTGAATTAGCCATCTATCTATCTATAAATATGTGTGTTGGTGTGCGCGCGCGCTAAATATAATATAATTTTCTTCCTACTGCGGAAATAATACTGAAAGCTCTCTCTCACGTCTCGCATACACACGCACACGCGCACACGCACACGCAAACTCACACACGCACTTACACACACACACACACACGCGCGCACACACATACACACACACACGCACACACATACACACACACACACACACACACACACACACACACACACACACACACACACACACACACACACACACACACACGCACACGCACACGCACACACGCGCGTACACGCACACGCATACGCACACACACATGCACCTAGCCGCCAGTGCCACTTAGAAGCTGGCTAAATAAACCCATCACTCTCGGGAACGCGCAATCTCCGTTTGTTTACAATATCCGTAATGGTGGGTTACATTCATAAATATCGCACCTTCATCTACCATAGGATGCCATAAGGGTTATAAAAGTGTCTGCTTGTTAGCCAAGAGGAGGTTTAAGCAACCAATCTATAGGTAAATGATCTTCTCTTACGCTCTATGCATCTGTAATCGTGTACGGTAGCTGTGGTTCGAATGGTTGTAATTACGCAATGTTATATAGATGGCGGTGCCTTATGGGTACACATGCTTTTTCATTGTTGTTTTATGTCGAAAGAAAGCTTTGTTAGTTATCAGATGTGCAGAACAAATGGGGAAAATGACTTGGGTTTAGCCTATGAGATTACTACTTACACTGTGTTGAAATCTCCCATCAGTGCTCTGTTTATCTTGCGTTTTTAAGACTTCTGAAAGACACTTGCAGTAATAACCACATGATGTACGCCTTAGTTTAATGTCTTTATACGCTGGTTAGCTGCTGAACGTTAACTAGGTAGTTGTAAAACACTGGTAAGTGATATTTATTGTGTATTCAAACTTAAGTTATAGCCTCGGCAACTTGCACACTCTGCCCTTCAGTCTAACTTGCTTCATTTACAGACACTCCCTTCCACTTCCAGTTTTGCCGCTTCCCCGGGCCTTCTCCTGCGCCCTTTTCAGCGTCGGTCTTCCACTTCGGGAGTTGAGTAAGACCACATCTAGTCCGACACTTTGGGAACTTCAGTTAAGGACTTTATATAATCCGCGCTCCACCTGAGCTTAACATCCAAGCGACATTCCAGTCCTACCCACGCTCTGACTCAACCCTAAATCGCTTTCATTCTTAAGATCCCCCTGACTTGACAGATACCCCCCTTTACAGCCATAACCTGACGCGACTCGGACAAGGCGATGTTATGTTATGCATGCGGTAATTGCCGGCCGCAGGAAACCAGTCCTCGTACCTCCATCTCAACACCGCGTCTCAGGTGAGGAAACGTCTGTGATTCCGAAAGAATACAGCACTCAGTCGATTTCCAAAAACAGAAACATTGCTTCTTCCAGGTGCAACCACACCCGACGATGCCTCCTAGCCTACATTCCAGAACCTGCCCACATCCTCACTCCCTAGCCCGTACCTCCTGACACTCCCCCCCTCTCCGCCCCTCCTCTTCCTCTCGTCCCTGGAAGCCCCCTGGAGATGCCTAAGAGCCCCCTCCCCTTCGCCCCCTGCAATCGACGGACGGCATCCCGTCATCTCCGCTCTTATCTCGTCCGTCTTGCGATGGGATTCCAGCAGGAGCATCTGACAGTATCTTTAATCGAGCGGATCTTGTGAGGCTTGTTTGAATATGTTGCTCTCCGCCTGAGAAGGCGAAGAAATAATGGGTCATAGCGCTGCTGTACGGTCTTACTTTATGCGTGTTGTATCACACATGTCGACAAAAGGATTACAATTAATAAAGACTACCACATATATTAGCGCAGTGAGAAATAGGAAAAAAAAAAAAAAACTCTACATCAAACACTAACACCCTTCATCAATGCGGGAAATACTTCGATAAAATTTCCCCGTGTATTAGCATGAATAAATTCATGTCCCACCCATTCCACTCTGGCCTCGCACTCCCACTTCTGGGTACAAGGCTGTGTGTGTCCAGCTCCTCCCTTCTGTCTTCCACGTCTCCAAGAGTGTCCGTGATTCACTTAAGTATTGGGCAACTCCTCCACCAAACCTGTTCTACTAAACTCGAGGTCCTTCAGCTGTCATGATACAGTTTTACTTTTACGCACGAATCTTAACTTGATTTTCACTGAAAACGCAATAAATATGTCACGCTTAACACGGATGATATAGTTTTGTTAATTTTTACTATTATTACCTTTGACATTTGGCATTCTATAAAATTACAACGAATAACCTGCCCATCGTAAATGAGACCAATCAAATAAAAATATACATATATGTCCGCACCAATTCATATCAGCACCGCACGCCGATATCGCATCTCGAACAACGATACAAAACGCACCAAAACTCGCCCCTCGGAGATAAACAGGTAAACCAACAGGTGAACAAAATATGAGCTATTCCTCCGCGGAAGACATTGAGGAATTAAAAGCGGTTGATCGATGCTGCGATTTCCCGGTTGCGGCTCTGAAAGTGGGCGGGTGCGGTGCGGGGCGGTCACGCGGACACCAGTCTGGAGATAACCTATTCTGCTGAACACGGCTGATTGACGATGACCCTAACAGAACGTGCCCTGGATTGGCTGGTCTACCCCCCCCCCCCCCAGCTTCTATTTATTGTTTTTATTACAGCGCTCCAGGAACCGTATGTTTACAGGCTAACCCTTTTTTAGTTTTGTTTTTTGTTGGAGGGGGCATTGGTGGTGGAGGCCCTGTTTTGTCTATAAAAGGCTAGTCTTTCTGTTCTTGCCATAAATGCCCAGAATCAGCTGATAGACTATTTCCTGAGGCTGGCTACAAGACTATAACCTATCCCAACAGAGAAAACTCGTCCTCGCCGTTTTTAACTGACATATAACACTCCCCACACAATCGATTTCTTTTTATTTATCCGCACTTTACGCTCACGATCGCCTCCGACCCTTTACAGCCGTTCACCTTCAGAGCTGTACGCCCGTTTCCTCACAAGACACTTGCCCAAATAACCTCTGACGTCCACATAAGTGCCTCTCTTGCCCACTGTCTCCCCGTCCTACAGGAATTCCGCAAAAGGTAGTGTCCTATCTTGGCCTTTGTTGCATACCGCCGAGAGAGGGAGATCCGACAAGGTGTCCAAGAAAAAAGGTTTTATGGGGTCCTTTCTAACAAGGGAAAGTGTGCGGACGTGATGCGACAAACATCCTTTGACAAGCTGCTACGAAACATCACTAAACCGGGAAATCTCCGTTCTTCGGAGGGAGTCTTTGCGCGTAATTCCGAATTCAGATCGCCCTCCTATTTACTCGGATTCAAGCGAGTCTCGGACACATCAGTGTGGCCATCGGCTTTGCCTGAATTAAATGAGCTCCACATTAAGTGATCAAACCCGCCTCGTAATCATCTCATGGAAGAGGCTTTCTATGTCGTGCCCGAATGCCCGCGATCGAGACACATTGCTCGCGAAGCTCGAAAGCCTACGAGACAAAAAAATTATGATGATGAAAAAAAAAATGCCACCAAGAAGTAGTTTACATTTCTAACGCGTCACTGACGCAGTTAATGACGTTCGACCATACTTGGGTCTTCCTAACGAAGTCGCAAAAAATACATAATGAATTATTGATGTATACGACTTATCTACTGTCTGCTACGTCACGGCTTGAATACAGGTCAAAATAATTAAGGCATTTTTTTTTAATTCACCGTGTTCTTGGCAGCACTCGACTTAATTGGTCATCGTTACAAACATCATTAGACAGATGAATATGAGTAATGCCAAAGGATGAACGTGTGACATCATAATTGAACTCACTATCCTTTATATGATGAACAATTTCAGTAATCCTCTCTCTGTGTGGTGCAGCGGTAGCGAGCTCGTCTTGCAATCTTGCTGACCTGCGTTCGAATCCCTCGCCGCCAGTGGCACACCAAAAATATCCATTGTAACAAATGGAATCGAACTAAACCTTATACTTTAATTCCATTCACTCGATTAGAAAGCAACTGCTATAGATGGTAGCAGTGGGAAAAAATCATAACAATCATATGAAATAATAACCACGCCCAAAATTAATTAGCATACTGACATACGTTAGGCATAATAAGCACCCGTTTCATAAGAGGTAAAGTATAATATCTGTGAAATTAAAAGTATATGAAAAAAACTACTGGCCAACTAATCTTCAACCATCACACATATGAAATGTAAGATGTAAACATACTCAAAGTAAATAATGGCAGTAATAATAATAATGATAATATCAACACAGAAGCCCCAACCTTTAGGACAGGATTATACATCCCGCTATATAACGGACCAAAAGACACATACAAGTCCAGATCCCAAATGGAGAAAGATCGTAAAAAAGAGAGACGAAAAAAGAGGATATTTTAGGAAGGTAGGAGAGCAAAGGAAGAGGCGAAGGAGGAGGGGAAGGAGGAGTAGGGAGTGGGGGAGAGGAGGGGGAGGGGGCTTTCCCAATAAAAACTAGAGAGATGTTTCTCACCGGTATCACTAGGAGTCACAGTCTATGCATATTAAGCAGTGGCAGGGGTGACGCGGCAGACACCACGCTCTAAAATGGGGCCTTCACTCTCACTACATTTTTTTCCTTTTCTTTTTTGGGGATGAGGGTGGGGGGGGGGGGGAGGTTGTTGCGGGAGGGGGAGTCGCAGAGGAAGGGTGCGAGGGAAGGGAGGAGGGGTGGGGATGGATAGGAGGGCGGGGAAGGGCGTGGAGGGAGGAGGGGTTGTGGTGACGGTGTGGGAATGAGCTAGATTTAGAAAGGTTCTCCGTCGAGGTGGGTGCCCAGGGGAGAGGACGGGAGAGGCTGGGGTGGGGAGGGGAAGGGAAAGGGGAGGGTGGGAGGGGAGGTCGCGTACACCCTTGCAACGCTCGGGAAAGTACACTAAAGGTCAAGGGGAGGGAGCCTGGCGAAAGACTGACTGGACGTGAGCGGAAGAAAATGAATAAAATAATACTGGTTTAGAAAAGGCGATACCATCCAATTTTAATATAATAGATTGCCTTACATTAAAGATACTGAAAAGGACATTTCAAATGAATAATACTGCGAAAGCGCAACGACAGAATTATAAAAAGAAAAAAATCATGTAGATGACCTACAAGTACGACCATCAATTATCATACAAATGATTATTATACATTCATCTTGACACTGTTTAAACCTGGAGGAGGTGGGACAAGGAGTGCCAGTCCAGTGGCAGGCTGGGGCATCGGTCACGCTACTCTGGGCAGGCCGGTGAAGGGAGGGGCAGGAGAAAGGGGAGTAAGTAAAGGAAGAGGAAGAAGGATGCATAAGAATAAAGATCATATATATAAAGTTGAAGATAAACACCACGCAACTGACCCCACATAGACTCGCAATGGGCTCCGCAAGGATTTCGCAATGGACCCCACATGAGGTTTCTAGCGAGCCAAAGTTAAGAATGTAGTGGGCGTATGATGTGGGACAAGAGATGAAAAAAGGAGAAAATAATAAATAAGTTTTAAGTCGGCCGTTCTCCGTAAGTGGTCGGTAGCGCTAAGGTTCATAATCAGCCTTCAGTGAGGCCTGATGCATCACCCTGTCACACCGGCGTTATTGATGGCCCGGGCGTGATCTCGCTTCACTCTCGGCTCTCCCTTTGCATCCTCTGTGTCGGCCGCGCGTTACACTAATACGGCGACTGAGCAAACAAGAGCTCTTCGTGAACGCCAAAGCAGGAAAAAAAGAAAAAGAAAAAAACGCGCTTGGATCGGAAGGAGGAAACGAGACGAAGGCCCCGTGGCGGGGAGTCGCGACGCGAATAAATCAATCGGGCTCCGTCGTTTTTACAACAGGGTTTCGGGAATATTCCTCCTTGGCAACCCGGCGAGATAGTACCCTCCACGGGCGATAGAGGACCCATTCATACCTTTACTACGGACACTTTTTACGTCCCTGGCCGTAGCAGTAAAGCATCATTGCAAAACCCGACTGGGCTCGCATCCTTGAACCAGACGTCACCCTCTGCATTCTGACTTTCTCGCGCCGCAAAAACTTGGGTGTGGAACTGCTAGAGGTGCCCAGCCCTCCTCTGCTGCCGCTGCTGCTGAAACTGGCTGTTGATCACTGCGCTGCTCTATATTCGAAATTTATTAGCATCATCGTTCTAGTTAACTGGTCTTATTCTGATGGTGATCATACTTTTACTACATAATGCCAGTGTCTTAACACAAAGCACCCATCGGGTCACATATAGAATTAATAACTTTCTTATCGTCACAGCAGACAAAAGCAGTTGTCTTTGCATTACCACCTGGCCGGGAGGAGCAAGCCAGCGCACCGGCTTAAAAGGGAATAGTGAGTCGCGGTTTTGGCGATCTGCTGCAGGCACATCTAATTACGACCGAGGCGTCTCCTGTTTGCAAGACGACACTTATTTCGTTCCTTTTTCTACACTGTAATAAGTGATCACAACATAAAACGCCGTGTCGTTCGCAGGTAGACCCATCTCTTTCGTGTTTAGTTAAAAAAAAAAATATCCGCGTGATCAGAGAGAGAGAGAGAGAGAGAGAGAGAGAGAGAGAGAGAGAGAGAGAGAGAGAGAGAGAGAGAGAGAGAGAGAGAGAGAGAGAGAGAGAGAGAGAGAGAGAGAGAGAGAGAGAGAGAGAGCAGGTATGGAAGATAAAAAGAAAAAAAAAAATATATGGTGGTTTGGAAAGTTGGTTTTCACACACAGGTTGACCTTCGCAGCATTTCAACGGAGCCTCCTTCCCTTTACCCGATTATTTCCCCCGCATATTTTCCATACTTTACACCGCACTGCACAACCGTTCTGTATCAACACATCGAAAAAAAAAATCAAATAAATCTTAAAAGGGGGATGAAGAAAGGAAGAAAATAGAGACCCAACCATTCCAAAAGGAGAAAGTCTTAAGAAAACCTCAAAGGCGGTGCAGTGGCAAAGGTGTTCGAAAACATACTTGAGGGAGAGCCAATCCGCCCGTTTGCCAATTAATCACCGCAGAGGACAGGGGAATGGGGCAATGGGAGGCGAACTGCGGCGAAACAGAGAATAATGGCTGGGCGAAGGAGAAGAACGCGGTCGAGACGAGAGAGAGAAAAGAAAAGAAAACTACAAGGAAATTGGATGTACAGGGAAAGTATCGGCTACAAAACACTAATTGTATAAAGAAAGCTCTTTACCATAATTAAGAAATAGAGGTAATGAGGCCATGCCGAATAAATATTATATATTGTTTTTTAATCATTGCACTAATTTTTCATCCATTTATCGGACAACCAATAAGTCAAAACGAAGACTGGAGAACCAGTCAGACTGCTCCATACTTATTATTCATATATATATATATATATATATATATATATATATGTGTGTGTGTGTGTGTGTGTGTGTGTGTGTGTGTGTGTGTGTGTGTGTGTGTGTGTGTGTGTGTGTGCGTGTGTGTGTTTGTGAATGTGTATGTGTGCGCAAAAATAACAGGTGGTCAACGGCAATTGAACCTGTCTTGGACATCAAATCTAGTGCAAAGATTAAGCATTCTTGGACCTTTAGTCATCTCCTAAACAACATACTATACTTTCTCCTCTCTCTCTCTCTCTCTCTCTCTCTCTCTCTCTCTCTCTCTCTCTCTCTCTCTCTCTCTCTCTCTCTCTCTCTCTCTCTCTCTCTCTTTCTCTTTCTCTATCCATATATATGTCTGTCTATTTATCTATCTATCTGTCTATCTATCTATCGATCTACCTGTCTGTCTGTCTCCTTCTTTCCTTCCTTCCTTCCTTCCTTCCTTCCTTCCTTCCTTCCTTCCTTCCTTCCTTCCTTCCTTCCTTCCTTCCTTCCTTCCTTCCTTCCTTCCTTCTTATCCTCTCCCCCTTCTTTTCCTTACCCTCTCCTTTTCCCACACTCTTGCATAAAGACATAGACAAACATATTATATTTCTTATCTGTTTCTATATCTGTCTCGTTGGCTATCTGTCAGTCTGCTTGCCTGCGTCTCAGTTCCCTTCGACAACCATTACTTGCTTAACTTGCTTGTCCTTCAGCATCACCTTCCTCTTCCTCGTTCACCTTTGTCGATAAGTTTATCTCTTAGCTTCTCCATTTATTCTCTCATGCGTGTAGTTTACTGTTACTATCTATTTGTCAATTTCTAAGGTATGCTTGTTTTTTGCCATTCGTTTACGTCTAGTTTTACCCCGTTTTTCTATACTATCGATGTCCACCTTTTTCCCCCTTTTCGTACTCTCCTCTTGCTTCTCTTCTATTCCTCCTCTTCCCCATATTTTCCTTCTCCTCCAATTTTCCTTCTTCTGTTCCTTCTTCTCCTTCTCCTACATCTTTTCCGTCTCCTCCTTCCTCTCCCCGAACTTTTCCTTCTCTTCCTTCCTCTCTCCGAACTTTTCCTTCTCCTCCAACTTTTCCTCCCTCTTTTCCCTCTCCTCCTCCTCCTCCTCCTCCTCCAAATCCAGCCATCTAGAACTGTGCCACGGATAAACTTTCCCGAGCGGGGCAAAAAGATGGGCGTGGGCACTCTGTTTACAGTTCTTGCAGCGGGTGCGGGCTAGCGGGCCAGGCAGTTACAGGGTTCGCTTTTTGTTGCGCCATGAGTAAACGTAGCGCCCAGCTCCTCGCACTACGGCGGGGGGCGAGGGGTGGGGTGGGGGGCGAGCAAGGGGTGGAGGGAGGGCGTTGGGTGGGGGAAAGAGTGGGGTTAGGTGGAGGAGGAGAGATCGGGGATCGGGGTGGGGGTGAGGTGTGGAAGGGCGAGGGGAGGGGGAGGGGAAGGGTACCCAGCGTTGCAACGAGCAGGTCGCAAAAGGCGCGCGCACGGGCTCAACGATTGTTGCATTCAAGGAACATTTTCACGGGTGTCACGGGAGATATGGAGATTTGCATTCAGACGTTTGAATCCTTCCTTCCCTTCCCCCTTCTCCCTACCCTTCGCACATTCTCCCTTCTCCCTTACTCCACTTTCCCTCTCCCTCCCTTCTCCCTCCCTCTCCATCACTTTACCCTTTTTTCACCGTCTACTCTTTTCATTCGTCGGCCGCGAGCTCGTTGTACGATTCCATTCCCGAGTTCTGAAATATAATCTGGAAGAGTGACGGCCGCGGTGGTCTTAGCTCTATCGGGAATTTATTCAATAGTTAATCGGACCGTACATAGTCACACGATAAACCGGATCAGGTGGGCGAACTTCTGGTCTACCCCCTCCCCCTTTCCTCTCTTCCCTCCTCCTCCTCCTCCTTCTTCTCCCGTCGTCGGCAACCCTCCCTCCCTCCCTCCCTCCTTTCCTACCTCCCGCGCTCACTCCACCCTCTGACCGACCACGCCATAATGTAAAGGTCAGGTGTGAATGAGTTAGAACGCGTGCCTACACACACATGCGCGGGCATGCAAGCAAGCAAGAAAGCAAGCGCAAACGCATGCACACATGAACACGCGCGCACACACACACACACACACACACACACACACACACACACACACACACACACACACACACACACACACACACACACATCAAGCTACCGCGCGGAATCAAGTGTAGGTAACGTGATTAATTAGATCTTAATGGGATTCTGCAGGGGACGACAGCTCTACCTTTTGTTTCGCAGAGTAACAATGATTCGGGCATAACAGAAAGGAATGGTAATTAACCCTCTACATGTCGTAGACCGATGGGCGTGGTCTGACCGCCCTCCTTCTACTTCTACAGCTCTCTTAGGGTTTTAAACCGATTTCATCCTGATCTAAAAAAATGATTGATATGTTAAGATACTCGGTGAAAAAAACACTTCAATTTGCCTCGAAACTAATGGAATAAAACAGATCAGATATGATTTTCCCCGAAGGCTTTGTTGCTACCAATGGGGAATAGACGCGATAGCAAACTAAATCGGCAGGCTTGGGCGGCAAGCAAGAGCGGGTGTGGTGAGGGCGTGTTTGTGTTTGCATACACAGGCAAGGGCGTGGGTGAGACTGGATCCACTTGAGCAAGCGCTCAGAGCTGTCACTGTCCTGTTTCCTTCTCGCCGTGCTTGGTGCACAGGACACGCAAACAGCGGTGACTGGAGCAGGTGCAGGCATGATGCACAGGCTAGTGCGCCAGACAGCAGTGGGTGGGAGACGGACAACGAGATAGGGCAAGTGACCTACCCAGATGCGCGCGTGCGCTCACGTACACACCCGAAGACAAACACAATCACATACGCGCCCACTTAGGGAGGAGGAGAAAGAGAAGGAGGAG
>NC_061831.1:24076072-24078572 GCF_019202785.1 Penaeus chinensis
ATGTTGGCCTTGCCTCGGTGCATCGTCAGTCTTTAACCGATTTCCAGGAGGTAATAGATTATCGGGCGGCCTTGTCACACCATAGTGGTCATCTGGCACGCGCTGTTTTTCTTCCTCCTATTCTTGCATCTGTTTTAAATATGCATATAGATGCATACATACATACATACATACATACATACATACATACATACATACATATATACATAATCAATACACACACACACACACACACACACACACACACACACACACACACACACACACACACACACACACACACACACACACGCACACACACATATATGTGTGCATATAAATATTTATCTAAAAATATTCTCTACCTGCTTTCCTATACGACAGTCCCTTTCTCACCATTTAATCAACTTAGTGTATCACCAAACTATATGCCGTCATTAGTAAATCGATTTTCCAGCGAGTCTTTTATATATAAATACAACAGCCTCGACCTTTCAAGCGACCTCCAGAAGAGCCACACGAATGGGGGCGAAGGAGGAACCTGGTGATGGAGACGTCAGGACAGCAGGAGGCGAGCCCTGACTCCACCCTTGAGACAATGGCACGAGGAGGAGGAGGAGGAGGAGGAGAGGAGGAGGAGGAGGAGGAGGAGGAGGAAGGAGGAGGATGACGAGGATGAGGAGGATGATGATGATGATGATGAGGATGATGATGATGATGATGATGATGATGATGATGATGATGATGATGATGATGATGATGATGATGATGATGATGATGATGATGAGGAGGAGGAGGAGGAGGATGGGAGGAGGAGGAGGAGGAGGGAGGAGAAGGACAACAACAATAAAAATCAAGAAGAAAAATAAAACAAGAAGGAGAGAAAGATAAGAAGAAGAGAGATAAGGAAAATCGAGCTTCGGATTAGCACAAGGACCGACCCCAAGTTCCTCGTCGCCCATTAGGTGTCCAAAGATCGGGCAGGAATGAGCTTCAAGTGTGAAAACCTTTACAGCCGAGGTTAGAATTAATGGAAAAAAAACATATAGAACAAATAAAATAATCTTATAAAAAACAACCATTTTTCCTTTACTTCAGCAAGAGTTCCGGGTTTGGGAAGAATCCTTATGGGTGATAAATGGCGTTTGCATCAAGTGTGTAGGGCAGGTGGCATGATGCTCCCTTATTCAAATGGACTACCGCGCCTCTCCCTCTTGGCCTCAAAAGAATAAATGAATGCATAAGTAACACCAGTACCTCTTGATGCCATAAAAAGGTGAACATCAGAGAGCGAGAGACAATTCCAAATTCATCCCCGCGCCTGCCACGGACGTAATGCAACAGGTCCGGAGAGGCGAGAGAATGATAGGAAAGAAAGAAGGATAGAAAAATAGATAAACATAATCCTCCAGAGCAGAAGAAATGACGTCATTACATAAGGTGGGACAAGAAGGGCTTTTATGTGTCGCCTCGAGTAAACGAGACTCATCTTTGCAACATCACCTCATTTTGCAAGAGGGAACGCAGAACCCGTGTTGCAGACGCTCATTCATCTTGCCGTCTGTCAAATGGTCCCATGCATTGCAATCCCAAATCTCTCTCTCTCTCTCTCTCTCTCTCTCTCTCTCTCTCTCTCTCTCTCTCTCTCTCTCTCTCTCTCTCTCTCTCTCTCTCTAATAATCAACTGCATAAAGAACGTAATAAGACATAATACTTAGGCTTTCTGTGAATTTTCGTTTATCTCATACAGTATAAAACAAAGGGTGTCTGGGGTGAAGACACACTAGGAAAGAAATAAAAAAAAATACAAAATGCGAGAATGAGTAAGCAGAGAAAGAAAGGGAGTAGGAAAGACAGAGAGAGAAAGAGAGAAAGAGAGAGAGAGAGAGAGAGAGAGAGAGAGAGAGAGAGAGAGAGAGAGAGAGAGAGAGAGAGAGAGTCAGATAGGCAACCAAAGACAAACAAACATACAAACAAAAAGCAGATGGATTTTTTTTTAAACACACACACAAAAAAAGAAACAAAACAACAACGAGAAGAACGACCAAACAGACGAAGAAAATGTTCAACACACTCTATTACAACCCAGGAAATTTCTTGTTCGAGCTGTTGGAGTGTGTTGGAGATAGGATCTGGACGTGGGGATAGCTGTTGGCTTCGCAGGTGGCCTTTTTTCTCCCTCATCTCGGCCTAGCTAGCCCTACGTCTTCACGCTTGATGAGGTCCCGAAGCAATCTTTCACAATGAGTAGGTACAATTTTTCCGTGCATACATTTCTCCGCTCGCTTCGGTTTCGTTTTTTTTTTTCTGTCGGTGAGAGGGGCGCGGGGGGGGGGGGGGGTGCTTTGATGGGCTTAGCGCTCGTGGATTTCTATGACTATTTCTAATAGATTTTTGATAATCATTTTTGTGTCAGTTCCTTTTTTGTCAATGACCTATGGGTATCACAGACAAATGACCCAGTCTCTCACGGCCATAGGCAGGCAGGGTCATCAGATAGAGGAGCAGTTAAGTAGAACCT
>NC_061831.1:24083572-24093572 GCF_019202785.1 Penaeus chinensis
ATCTCCTTGACATTGCTACGGGTAATTACGCATCCGGTCAAGCAGCTCTTGTCCGCCGAACCCCGCTCTAATGGCCCGTTTCGCGGAGACGCCGCACTGATAAATCCAGATCGATTAAATACCTGGAATCCTCGTGGCCCTGCTTTCACCCGGCCTCCCGGACGGCCGACGGAACCCTTTCTCGTCCCGCGAGGCTGACGGAGAGTGACTAATCAGAGCGGTCGCCGCTTTATCTTGCATTCGCCACACGGCCGCCGCTTATCGGCCAGCTTCCAGGGCGAGGGTTGGCAGCCTCCCCGGTCCTGTACGATGGCCTAAGTGCGTCTTTTCTGCCGCTTGACACTTGATCGGGTACGTCACCTCGCCCTCGCCCGCGCGCGGATTCGGGCTTTAGACCTCCATAAAGTCGGTCCGAAAAACAGGTCCTGAAAACCTGTTCTTTTTCTGTCATGTCAACGAGAAAATAAATTACTTGATTTGTGATGCTATAAACGGCCCACACTGACACCAGCTGTGCCAGCTTTTGAGATATAACTCGCTCTACAGCTCTCCCTACATTCTGCGAATATTACCTTCGGATATGGCCTTGTTCCCAGTGTGGACGCCGGGAGGAAATTGGCCGTGTAAAAATTCCGCCATAGCCATGAAAACACTTTTTATTGTCCATTAACCCTTAGCTTTAATTCAGATTGATTCAGTTCGCCCGAATACGAAAAGCCAGCCCGTCTCAAAAGCAACGTTTACGCGCAAGGAAGGCCAAGGCGGTGCAGAAGCCTGGAATACCCGCGAGAGATTTTCGGGTGCCAAAGAGGCAGTCACGGTCGGCTTGCAACTTGTCAGTAATTGCCATATACGTGTGGATGTGTTCGGCCGTGCGTTCCGTATTGTAGCCAATTTAGGTCCTCCGACTAGACAAGACCCTTAGAGGATTAACAAGAAGGCCTGTGGAGAAGAACCTACTGAGGGAGGACATTCCCAGATCCATAGGCCTCCTTTGCAACTGCAAGTACGAGCCAACGTTAATCAAGGTTTGCCATGAATGTATGTGCTCCTGCAAGTGTGCGTTCATATATGACTTTGTCGCATTGGGCTTAAAAAGGGGCGGGGCCATGTGATTATATGGTGCGTCAGGAGCCGAGTGGGGGAGGGGCGGGGCGAGGCAAGGTGCTGTACGAATATGGCGGGGTTGGAGGGAAGGGAGGAGGAGGCAGGGCGAGGCCGGAGGGCGGGGGGGGAAGGAGAGCAGGGAACGAGGGCAACACGGGAAATGTAGATTAAAGGAGAAAAAAAAAAAAAACTGATGGAAGATGAGGTACTTTGGAACAGACTATGGAAAAAAACGAAAAAAATATTCATGCTTAAAAATGCAGTATAACCGACGAATAGTTAGTGTTCGTTTCCTACATAACGACTTCCCTAAAAAGCACAACTTTCCAAACCGAACGAATTAATGCGACCGTAATTGCTAAACGAAGCAATTTGAACCTTCCTTTTTACGAACGATGCCCAAAAAATACAAATAAGAATAAAGGAAACGAGTAATTCAAACTCCCATTAATTCTGCATCTTAATTAGCTATAAAAGCTAGATTTTTTTTAATGGCCACGATATCACACTTGGGCCAAGGTCAAGTGATTTAAAATGGTCGGCGTGTAGTTCGAGACAGCCGACCGCCCTTCCACGATTTTCAACCTTTTTCGTTATTGAATTGTATCATTTACATACGACGAATGCAAATGCACAAATAACAACATGCATCGTCAATGGGATACCTTCCCCTTCTCCTTTACTCCCCCTCCCATTCCTTCCTCTCCCCGCCTCCCCTTATCCCTTCCCCTTCCCCCTCCCTCCTTATCCCTTCCCCTCTGCCCTCCCCCTAACCCTATTCCTCCGCCCTGCCCTCTACGCCCACGATCTTGCACATCACGCCTGAGGTTTTACGCCCGTGCCAAATGTCCTCCCTATCAGAGACTGAGTGTGCGAGAGAATTAATAATAACAACAACATCGACTCTGACTTAATCCCCCTCCCCCTCCCCCCACCCTCCACCCCTATGGAAACCCCCTTATCTCTTCGACGCTACTTTACAGCTGCTATCAAAAGTTGAAACCTCCGCCTTACAACCTAAGCAAATCGACCAACTTAGATAGCTCGTTTTTTTATGTGGGAAGGGGGGGGAGGGGGGAGGAACTGACATGTCTTTTCTCCTAAACACCCCCTCCCCAATCGCTATCTCTCTCTCTCTCTCTCTCTCTCTCTCTCTCTCTCTCTCTCTCTCTCTCTCTCTCTCTCTCTCTCTCTCTCTCTCTCTCTCTCTCTCTCTCAATATCTATATATATGTATGCATCTATCTATCTATCTATCTGTTTATCTATCTATCTATTTATTTATCTATCTTCTATCTATCTATACACACACACCTATGTCTTTACATACAAATATATATATATATATATATATATATATATATATATATATATATATATATATATACACACACACACACACATCTCTTCTGTCTATCTATATATCTATCTCCCCATCTCTCAATCTCTCCCCTAATGCTCACCTTTCCTCCCTCCCTCCCCCCCGCATTCTCTCCCTCCCCCGTCACACCCACCGCCCCCCCCCCCCCTCTCACTCGGCCCAAAGAGCAGCAACCCGGACGGATGCATAAATAAACTTTGAGTCATCCAGAGCATTTCTTCAAGAAGTGGATGACGGCCATTATGCCATCCCAGCGCAGGAGGAGCCGCCACACAAAGCTTCCTCAGCGCTGGGGTATTCCAGCAAACTCGCTGAGAAAATGGAATCCCCGCTCCTACTCCTGCTGCTACCCCCCCCCCCTCCCCCATTTTCCTACTGTCCCACCCCACCGCTCCTGCTGCCCTACCCCCATCCTCCTTTCAAAGTTTGTCTCTAAACAACCCTATCTTATCTCTCTCTCTCTCTCTCTCTCTCTCTCTCTCTCTCTCTCTCTCTCTCTCTCTCTCTCTCTCTCTCTCTCTCTCTCTCTCTTCTCTCTCTCTCTCTTTCTCTCTCTCTCTGCTTTATTCGTCTCCCCGTCTTTATCGTCCTCAGTATCCATATTAATTTCCATCTCCCTCTCCACCTCCCTCTCCCCTCCCCTCCCACTCCTCTTTCTCCCCACCTTCTCTATCTCCCCATCTCTCTATCTTTCTCTCCCTCCCTCTCCTTCTCTCTCCCCACCTCCTCCTTTTCCTCTCTCTCCATCTTTCTCCCTCTCCCATCTCCGTCCCTCCGCATTTCTCCCTCTTCCTCTCGCACGCTCTGCTGACTCCAGACCAGTTGTCGGAGCAGCTGGGAGGAACCAGATTAAATAGTTATCGTTTCTATACACCGTGATTGTCTCTCTGCTCTGAGTGTTTGCGGTCACACTCTCGCCGTCGCCGATCTGGCTACCCCCTTCGACACCCATTTCGTTAAAAGTTGTAAATATGCATGCTTGCTGAATATAATGGCAAATAATAATAAATCAAATTGGCGAGAAATAGGTGCGAGTTATCACGGTAACTACACACTCGGAATGCATATACATATATACATACATATATACATTCGCAATGCATTCGAATAAGACAATGAATAAGTTTACATGCATATGTGCATATCCGCACATATAATGTACACACGCACGCATTATATAAGTACCACTGTATTCGAATTAGGTAATCATTTTGCAATAATGCATACATACATACATAAATGCATATACGTGTACCCCATTGGTTTTACACAAGACGACATACAGACACAGTGGATGCACACGCATGAAAACATACATACTCACACAAATACATACATATATAAATACATCCTGACAGACGCACGCAATGCAATACCAATGCAACCAAGAGAGGAAAAAAACATAGGGTACGTTTTGTAATTACTCCCTTACTAAAGATGGCAAAACGATTCTTATTCCGATTCTTCTAAAGCAAGCCAAAAAGCTGGGCCCTTAATTTCCCTGAAAAAAAAAAAAGAAAATAGAAAAAAGGAAGACAGAAACTCGTCGAAAAGTCAGCCATCCGCTTAAAAGTTCAGCTGGGTTATTACCTGTTATTACACTGTGCGCGACAGAAGGGCATATGGGGGTCCACGGCACGCTATTAGCACAGGTTGCAGGAAGGGAGAAGTAGGGAGGGAGTGAGGGAAGAAGGAGTAGAGAGAGAGAGAGAGAGAGAGAGAGAGAGAGAGAGAGAGAGAGAGAGAGAGAGAGAGAGAGAGAGAGAGAGAGAGAGAGAGAGAGAGAGAGAGAGAGAGAGAGAGAGAGAGAGAGAGAGAGAGAGAGAGAGAGAGAAAAGGAAGGGAGAGGGAGAGGGAGAGGGAGAGGGAGAGGGAGGGAGGGAGGGAGGGAGGGAGGGAGGGAGGGAGGGAGGGAGGGAGAGAGAGGAAGGGAAGGGGAGAGGTATAGGTACAGGGAGAGGGAGGGAGGGAGGGAGGGAGGGAGGGAGGGAGGGAGGGAGGGAGGGAGAGAGGGAGGGAGGAAGGGAGGGAGGGAGAGATAGAGAGAGATAGAGAGAGATGGAGAGAGAGAGAGAGAGAGAGAGAGAGAGAGAGAGAGAGAGAGAGAGAGAGAGAGAGAGAGAGAGAGAGAGAGAGAGAGGGAAAGAGAGGGGGAGGGGAGGGGAGGGGAGGGGAGGAGAGAGAGAGGGGGAGGGGAGGGGAGGCTAGGGGAGGGGGAGGGAGAGGGGGGGAGGAGAGGGGAGGAGAGGGGAGGGGAGGGGAGGGGAGGGGAGGGGAGGAGAGAGAGAGAGAGAGAGAGAGAGAGAGAGAGAGAGAGAGAGAGAGAGAGAGAGAGAGAGAGAGAGAGAGAGAAAGAGAGAGGGGGGGGGGAAGACAACGAGAGAGAGGCAGAGAGACCGACAAACAGACAACGAGAGAGAGACAGAGAAAGAGAAGGTAGGAGTAAGTAAGGGAATGGAGGGACGAATGATATGATGGATGGCGGATGGGAGAATGAAGAATGAGTGCACGAGGAAGAGAAGACACACGCGGAATGGCCAGATAAATAGAATAGAGGAGGCAAAGGATAAGAGCGGGTGTGAAAGTTGATGGGTTACAGTATAATGGTCATAATCTGTTTGGGCTCGGTGGTCCAGGCGGCGTGCTAGGTACAGGTGCACAGGCAATGCTATGGGCAAGAGAGACGGAGAGAGAAAGGGTGGGCGGGCGAGAGGGAGAGAAAGAGGAAGAGAGAGGGAGAGAAAGAGGGGGAGAAAGGGGGTGAGAGGGAGAGAGAGGGGGAAGAAAAAAGGAGAGAAATATAGAAAGAGATCGAGAGAGAGAGAGGGGGAGAGAGAGAGAGAGAGAGAGAGAGAGAGAGAGAGAGAGAGAGAGAGAGAGAGAGAGAGAGAGAGAGAGAGAGAGAGAGAGAGAGAGAGAGAGAGAGAGAGAGAAAGAGAGAGAGAGAGAGGCGAGGGGATAGACAGGAAGGGCCGGCGAGTGGAAGAGAGGGCGCGAGAGGGTGGGAGGGAGCGGACACTTGGCGCCCTTCACAGTGGCTACGCTCCACTGACTTTACTGGAGGAGTCTTGGTGAGGCTGTGTCGGCGTGGCTGTGCTGGCGACTATCCGGCTGGTTATCTCCCCAATAGCCCCTCTCTCCTCCCTTCTTCCTCCCTTATTCCTCTTTCCCTCCCCTTCTTCTTCTCCCGTTTCTCTCATCTACTCCATTAACACCAATCTCCTCATTAGGCTACTTTTACTGACTTAGAAGGTTGATGGGTTAAAACGCTTGCAAGGCGACCCCCTGGCTGCAACAGGCACTGCCCTGGCTCTGATGAAATTAAAAACTTAAAAGTAATATTTCAAACCTTTCGTCACCGCCTCCTTGAAGGGACTCCCATCTCACTGTTTCGCTATTATGGATCCTGGGACGTGTGCGCCGGTGTGATGGCGAAATTGCGTTATTACACATGATTAATGAGGAAGAAGTTACACCTAGACATGTCCGGCTCATTACCTAATGTCTGAAGTTATTTACCACTTCCGCAGTTTCTGTTTTTAAAATGAAATACAGCGTAATCATCATATACTTAACTGTGTACTCCTTCAAGCAATTAAACTATATTACTTATAGTACCCATATTAGATTTCATAATCTAACCCGTTGCAACAAGAATGGACTGTAACAATCTACCTGACATATAAGTTGCAGGTTTGGGCGCCTAAACCTTGCTAGTTCCCCATTCACCATCTCGACTAGACCCACGCACACCCACGGAACAGGTCCACTGACAGAACCGCTATCAGGTCGACTTTCGCAACAGATAACATTAAAATAAGGCATCTATTGTCTCAATAACTGGCAAATGACAGTTCAGCTCTGCAATATGCCGGCTGTTTCGTGCACTCCTCCAGTTAACTAAGTGATAAATAAAAGTTGACCTGTCAAGTATTACACTGCAGATTCAACCATGCAACTTGCACCGTGGTTATCGTCTGGTGAAGCTGCGCGTCTGCACTTTACAGCCTCCTGATGCGGCGGGACAAGCAGGACGTCTCAACGGAGAGATCCAGGATTCTTGCAAGGTACACCGAGTCCGCGGAGAGTCCCTTTTCATATATCTATATTTGTATGTTTGGATGATTTATCATTATCTTCTAAAGAGCGATTGGACAGTATTTTTTCCGAAATATAATATTTTAAGGAGGAAAAAATCTTTTAAATGATCAAATGAACATCAAACTCAACCTCAATCAAGAAAATCACAGAAAATAAACATTTTATACGAAAAAAACAATCTCCTTTCTTCCATCCAAAGGCAGTAGCGGCGACATCATAACCATGGCCGCTACCGTCCATTATTACAGACGTAACATGCACTTCATTCGAGACGGTGCCTTTTTACACAATCGCCTGAATTCCATCTGCTTTTAACTGCAGACAGCCAGCACCAAGCGCATTCATATCCTACCCGCATCCTTGACTCCTATGCCCAGCTAAACGCAACCTGGGGTCACCTTGGACCAGCTAGGCGTATCCTTTACATCACCTTGTTCCAGCGCCTTACATCCTGGAGCCTCCTTGCTCCTGCCTCAGCGATCCCATCTCACGTTGAGCGCCGACTCGAGAGGACACCCTTAAGCCTTCGAAGACCGCAGTGGTGTCTGACATTCCATCCAGGACGGGTCAAAGCACAGCCTCGACACGCCACGAGGGCTCCCGTGTCCGAGCCCCGAAGACTGGTATTATCACAGGCGCGTGTCCTTGGCCCTTCTCCACGCATCCCACTGTGCCCTGTATCATGCATCACACCTGGGGCTTTCTTGCGCAGTTCTTGTGCATCATCCTGGATCACGTGCCCTGGCCCAGGTGCCTTTGAGCGACACGCGTTCTGCATGTTGTCTATAATTAAAGGAATCAAGTAGATAAATTTGGCCGACATTTTTGGGTGACTTTCATGTCTGATACCAATACGCCTAAATTGTATGCGATTCACATTATGAATACGTATGCCTTGATAAGCCTCGACCGCCACGAAACCTCCGATTCCAGGTATGTATCCTTCCGCCCCCGAGACCAGCCCCTCTGCACGTCGGTCGCCGTCGTGCATATCTCCTAGCCACGTCGGGGTCTCAGCCAGGACACGTGGCGAGAAACTGACCGCCCGTCTTGAGTGTAATAGGCCTGGGATGACTAGACAAAAGAGGACGCAAGAAAAGCAGGCCAAGTCCCTCCTCTCCCTCTTACGCAACTTTACCCTGAATGTTGATCCGATTACTGTGTCACTTCGAAAGGACGACCCTTTTCAAAGGCCGCAAAACGAGCATTTTATAAAATCTCTCGATTTGTTATTGCTGACTCGATCGGTAAAATAATAACGTATCGCCTCTCGAAACTTTCTGTTTGGAATAAATACGAGGTCCTACTGATGGCGTCCTTGGCTGCTGATACCAGTGCCCGGAGGGGAGTAGCTGAGGCTATAATGAATCTGCGATATAGCGAAAACGATTACGGTCATTTCACCAGTCATCGCCTTGTTCGGGCGCTTCTGGGAACACTGGTGGCTGGCCCTCGACTCCACAGGGCGACCTTGCCAGTGCCCTAAGTTGTAGGGTATGAGAGCCGTGCGCCAGGCGAGCCCCCTGAGGAAGTTGATGCAGCCGGTAGAGGGGAGAAAGTGCGACAGAAGGGGAGGGGCAGCCCGAGAGAAGGGGAAGGGGAGAGGGCGGGCAGGAGAGGGGGCTTGGAGGCCATCCTGTCTACCACCCCTGCCCTAACTGACCCTGTTGGCATTACCTCGACGTTATCTCCCTTCGATTTTACAAGGGCTCGGATGGGCAAAGCGATACGCCGCCGATCCACACGCACTTCACAACCCTGAAGAACCCGCGCCCACTTCCTTCCTGCCTCCTGCCCGCCCGTCGCTCATCCACTGCGTCTTCCTTACTCCGCCTCCGACTCTGTGCCTCAGTATTTTAATTCTGCTGATTTCAAGATATCACCGTCCCGAAGTCGACCTCCCCGCCTCACCCGGAACCCCAGAAGGATGCCGGCAAAGGAGGTCCTTACACGTAAAGGACTCGACGCTCGCCATCGATGACATACTGGCGAAAAACAAGAGGGCGAAGAAAGAAAAGAAAAAGTAAACTGCGTCGACGACGACGAAGACGGAGAAGAACAAGAAGACCACAACGACGAAGGCGAAGAAGAGAAAGAAGAACAAGAAGACAATAAGGTAATTTATACTTATCATAACTATTAGTTCTCGCACTACTAGTAACGCCAGCAGCATCAACAGTTTTATTGCTACTTCTATCATCTTCAGAATAATTATCACAATTATCGTTAACATTCGCGGAAGAATCGGCACTCGAGTTCACACTAAGGAGGTCCAATCTGAGGTGTGCTAATTGTAAATCTGAGAGAAGAGGGGAAAAAGTTGTCGTTTTTCTGTCCTTTTATATAATTCCTTTTTTTCGGCTATAAGATACATTTAGTTATCTTTGATTAGTCAGATAAGTTAATCTTAATTTCCTATTCGCCTTTTCTTCACAGTAAAACGTTAGTAATAAAAAAGTACGTGTTAGATACCGAATAAAAAGATAGATTTACACATAGCTATCCATAATAAATCAAGGTTACAGAAATATGACATCAAGCATAAACATACAAAAATAAACACGCAAAATAGACATAAATCAAAATAAAATCCAAACTACACCAATGAAAAAGCATGAAGCGATGAAAGCATCTACATCCGGGACTCCCGTATCTGCTCAATAACATCGCAACAGAGAGCTCCTTCGCAATCACATTAGCATTGGCATCTTCATCTTTTGTGTTTATACCAGCGAGGATTCTGATCTGCCAAAGCTTATTGGGAGCAAACGCGTAAAGAAAACAGTTTTCTTTCCAGAATTTCAGGAGGGAAATTCAATAAGTATTTTCCATCGAAAGGGGAACAAATCTGCTTGCTCTTGATGGGGGGGATATTTATCTTTCATTTATAAACATATGTGTGTGTGTGTGTGTGTGTGTGTGTGTGTGTGTGTGTGTGTGTGTGTGTGTGTGTGTGTGTGTGTGTGTGTGTGTGTGTGTGTGTGTGCATCCGTAATCTGTGAGATTTTGAAAAGACAGCAGAAGAAGAAGAAGAAGAAGAAGAAGAAGAAGAAAGAAGAAAAATAAGATGAAGAAGAATCAGAAGAAAAGAGAAAAAAAATGGTAAGAAGACGAAAAAGAAGAAGAGAAATATTGATGATGAACCGGTAAGAGGAAGACAAGAGACAAAAAGTACAAGAAAATAAAATCGAGAAACGAAACCCAAGGATAGACTGAAAAAGACGACAACTAAATAAACGAACAAACAGATGAATAGAATCTTTAGCCCAAGCGACTGATAATTGATGAATATCTATGACCTTTCTTTTTTTTTTTTTTTTTTTGCTTTTTTTTTGCTTTTTTTTTATACTTGAAAAGGGTCCCGCGTGACTCTATTTACCGTGGCGTCTTGTGTTTATAGCCGAGACTCCTC
>NC_061831.1:24106072-24126072 GCF_019202785.1 Penaeus chinensis
TCTCTCTACTCCCTCCCATCCCCCACCTCGTATCTCCCCCTCCCCTCCCCTCTTTCCTGCTCTAAACCCCATGCCCTGTACCCTCTCCCCTCCCCCCTTCTCTTCCTCATATCTTCCGTTCTTCTGAAGCCGGACCCGAGAAAGCTAACCTTGATAAGCCTATGTGCTAATCATCAAATAATGTCTTGACTTTCTTCGTCTTCTTAACAAGAAGAGAAAATGCTTTCATTTTTCACAAACGACCAAAACATCGTAAAAAATGTTTTCACGCAAAATTCTCCCAGACAACTACTACCTGTTGAACAAATTTCCAACCAATCTGGACACATTCCCACCTCTCCCGCTGTTCATTACTCAGTTCTTCCCCTCTCCTTCCAACTCCCCACCCCCCTCCCCACACCCTTATTCCCCCGTCCCTCCTCTAAACACCGCGCTCAGTGACCCAAGTAGACATGCCTTCCCTGCCGCTGCTTTCAATTTAAACTGGATCACATACGCCAACGGGCCACTTCCTGCCTAAGTCAACTTTCCTTCGGCTTATAGCTGCTGTTGTTTTTATTGTTAGTCATTTTGTTTAGAAAAAAAGTATACTGCCGGTATATAATTATAGGATACATAGCTAGTACTATATCTTAAGAGCATTTTTTTCTTTTTTCATGCGTTCTTACTTCCTCATCTACCCCACCCCCATCCCATCTAATTTAGAACTACCTCTTTTCGGTATTTTCCTAAATCTCCTTCCCTACCTCTCCACTGCTCTCATTCCTGTTAGTCTAATGATCCTCCCTCCCCTTATCTCCATTAACTCGCAGACCTACTTTCATCCTTCCTTAATCTCCCTTTATCTCCCCCATTAACTCCAATGCCCCTACTCCCATAATCCCTCCTCCCCCATCGCCTTCCGTCTTTCTTCCTCTACATCCCTCCATCCCTTCATCGCCCTCTACCCATCCCCTTCCATCTATCCCTCCTTCACTCTCATTCCTCTTCCATCCCCTTCCGTTCACACCTTCCCCATCCACCATCCCCCTCCCTCCTCCACCTTCTCCCCCCCTCCTCCCCCCCTCCTCCACCCTCTCCCCTCCCCCCCTCCTCCCCTCTACCCTAGTTCACGCCTTCCATTTACGGCGGATCAGATCCTCCATCGAAGCCACCATGTCCAGCAGCTGAAGACAGTTACCTACAGCCTCCAGGGAGAACCGTCACTCGGCGAGAGGTCGTGGCTGAGGCGGACGACCTACTACTGATGGTGGCGTCGCTGCCTGCCGGGGGGGGGGGGGGTAGGGGGGGTAGTGTCGGGGTGAACAGGTGGTGGTGGTGGAGGAACCTGTTACGGAGAGCTTTTGGGAGAGGGAAGGAGGGAGGAAATGAGAGAGAAAGAGATGAAGAGTGAGAGAGAGGAAGGGAGCGAGGGGGAGAGACAGACAGAGAAAGAGAGAAAGATAGAAAGAAAGAAAGAGAGAAAGAGAGAAAGAGAGAAAGAGAGAGAGAGAGAGAGAGAGAGAGAGAGAGAGAGAGAGAGAGAGAGAGAGAGAGAGAGAGAGAGAGAATGTATGTGTGTGTGTGTATATATATATATATATATATATATATATATATATATATATATATATGTGTGTGTGTGTGTGTGTGTGTGTGTGTGTACAAATATATATGTATATATATAATAAAAACAAATATATATATATATATATATATATATACATACACACATACGTGTGTGTGTGTGTGTGTGTGTGTGTGTGTGTTTGTGTGTGTTTGGTCAAATGTAAGTCTGCCCATATGGCTGAATATACCACCTACTCATTGTACTGTTTTTCTTTTAATTTCTGGCAACACATCTCAACCATTGCAGAGCAACATAAACTATGACATGGAAATTAACAAGTACAAGCGGTCACTACATACTCGCGCACATTTATTTGTATATATAAACCTAAAATAGGAAATAATTATCCCCTGTTGTCAAGAAAAAAGAAAAGAAAAAGCGGTATTCATAAGAAAAAAAAAGAGAAAAGAAAAAGAAGATAAGTAGGAAAAAATCAACGTACCACGAAAGCGATAAAAAAGGAGAAAAAAGAAAGAAGCCAACCTGTCACCGCCAGAGAAAAATAAAAATAAAAAAGTGATAAAAAAAAGAAAAGAAAAAAAAGAACATACAAGCACTCCGTAAAGATACCCGACTGTGGGTACCTGACCTCCAGTAAACAATTCGTCATATCCACAATAATACCACCCGCCCCCCCCCCCCCCCGAAAAAAAAGAAAAAAGAAAAAGAAAAAAAAAAACAGAAACCAGCATCTATCACCACCAACACAGCAAACCTCTCCCTCCCCCCTCACACCCTCCACCCAACTCCCACACATCACCCCCACCCTCCTCTTCTCCATCTCCCCCGCTCCAAAATAAACCCCACAAATAAAAAAAAAAAAAAAAAAAATCCCAAACTTGTTACCTAGCAACGCTTTTTCTTCCACTTGGCCTCACGGATTTTTCCCTCCTCCACCTCTATCTCCTCCTTGGCAAGGACGCAACCCCGGGTGAGTTTTTGCATCACATAGCTGGTCTGTTCGGAAAAGAAGTTGCTAGATGGCTCCTCCTTGACACATTCCAGAGGTGAGAGGTTGATGGAGGGGGGTGAGGGTGAGAGAGAGGGGGGGGGAGGTGAGAGGTCTGGGGGGATGGCAGTAGTGGGTGGAGAGGCGGAGAAAGACAGAGGGAGAGAGGGAGGGGGGGAGACAGAGAGAGGGAGAGGGCATTCATACCTTGCTATTATTTGTGTTTTTTAGGGTGGCTGCGTGGTCGGTAGGCGGGGGAGCGGGGAAGGTGGGTGGAAGCGAAGGGGGGCGGGACTGGGGGAGGAGAGAGGAGGAGGAGGGGGGAGAGTGAGGGTGCACGTCCAAGTTGCAAGGTCTGTTTTTGTTTAGTTTTACGGTTAATTGTTTTGTTATGACTTTAGATGATGAGGACTGATGAGCCAATTATCACAATTATAGCAATGTGTAGGTACTTATGGCATATTTAACTGGTACTTAGTGGCTTATATATTACACAAACACTTCGTAGTGAACTCATGATCCTATGCATATGATTGCGAACAGTTTAGATTGCCAGTGAGCCCTCAATCAGCAAGCATAATTACCCTGAGACACCCAATCCTCCCTCGCGCTCCCTCTTGGAGTCCTGAAAGCATCTGACCGCCAGGCGCAGGGAGTGGAGAGGACGTCATAAAAGGTATTCTGCTGAGTGAGTTATTAAAAGGAAGGACTGCTATTTTCGCTTTGCTTGCTTGCTTGGTTTCTGTGCTTGTGAAGCTAATCATCTGTAACGAGCAACTGGCTGCTGTTTTATCCCCGTCCAATGCGAGTTCCTCTTTATAATAAATTCTGCTTCTCTTATAGATGCGTATTTGTGTTTCTTTTTTCTATCTACTGTATTTTCATTTATCCCTCATTTTTTCCCCTCCCTACTCCCTCCTCCCTCCCTCTTACTCTCCCAACTCCCTCCCACTCTTTCTCTATCTCCTTCTTACTTCCTCCCTCCCTCCTTCTCCCTCCCACCCCTTTACCCCTTTCTCGTCCCCTCCTCCCTTCCTCTCCCACTCCCTCCTGCCCCTTCCCTACCCCCCTGCTCCCTCCCTCCCTCCCACCGCCCAAGCCCCTTGCCTTGTGGTGGTAGGGGCGGTTCGTGGCACAGCAGCCCGCCGGCCCCGCCCAAGAAACAGGTTGGCGGGGCAGAGGCCACTACGAGTCACCTGTGAAGGGCTCTCGAAATTATTTTCGAATCTGTATCATTAGAGATTATTCACTCTCTGGCGACTCGCGATGGTTTCGGTGATCCGGATATCTGTTTTTGCAATTTTTTGTCTCTTTTTCTCTCGTGAACCAGTCTCATCTTCATGTGCAATACGGTTTGTATACGTTTATACATATTCGTTCTTTTTTATCATTACAGCCAGCCGGCGATGATAGCTATAAACCCTTTTATGAAATTATCGCTTGCAAGAGGCTATAAATCTACGTGCTCTGAGCTCTGAATCCCTGCCACGGTAATCATATTTATAAACAGGTTTTGGTGTCTATTTAAAGGTCTTTATTCTTTGCTCTCTCTCTCTCTCTCTCTCTCTCTCTCTCTCTCTCTCTCTCTCTCTCTCTCTCTCTCTCTCTCTCTCTCTCTCTCTCTTTGCTCTTACTCTTGCCTTTTTAATAACCTTATTAAACGTCCTGTCTTTTTTTTTTTTTTTTTTTTTCTTTTTTTTTTTTTTTTTTGCCTGAAGAAAAATTAACTGACCAGTGTGAAAGTGAGAAAGTAAACAACAAAGATCAGAGGTAGGGTAATAGGGCCAAGGAACTAATCTAATGATAATAATTACAGAAAATTATAATGATGCTGCTACTATTATTGATAGTAATAGTAACAGAAGTAATAATAATAATAATAATAATAATGATAATGATAATGATAATGATAATGATAATGATAATGATAATGATAATGATAATGATAATGATAATGATAATTATAATTATAATAATAATAATAATAACAATAACAATAATAAGTAGCAGTATTACAAATAAAATAATAGTAACAAAACATCAATAAAAATTACATTTAATAATTACAAGAGCCATAATAATAATGATAATGAAAATAAAATAATTACTTTAATAACAGATATATGAATAATTGAACACACAAACAAATAAATGCTTCCAAACAGAACACGTTGCACAGACTCGTGGTTCACATCCTCTCTTTTTCTCTCCTTTCTTTCTCTCGTCTTTTTCCCCTTCTCAAGTATGTCGACTGACCGGTGCTCCTTTACCCTATGAGGAACTCCTCTCTCCTCAACTCTTCACGGCGACTCAGCAACCTCACGTGCGGCGCTGCAGCCTCGCCCCCTCCGGCTTGAGGTTTTACTGAGGGCCCGAGCGTAAAAAGCCGACCCCAGTGACAAAGGGATGTTGACCCCCCTAACTCCTCCCCCCCCCCTCCTCCTCCTTCTTCTTCCCTCCTTTCCTTCCTCCTCTTCCTCCGTTCCTCCTTCCCCTGGTCCTCCTGCTCACCTTTTTCCTCCCTCTTTTTCTTTTTTTCTTTTCCCTTCCCGTCCCAATTAACTTTCCCGTATCCTTCTTCATCTTCCTGCTCCTGCTCCTGCTCCTTTTCCTCCTCCTCCTCCTCCTCCTCCTCCTCCTCCTCCTCCTCCTCCTCCTCCTCCTCCTCCTCCTCCTCATCGTCGTCGTCGTGTCTTTTGACTCCAAACAAAACCGAAAAAAACGTATAACCTGATTTCATTCATCACGAAGCTGATCTCAAACGCCTCTTCTTTTTCTTCCCTTTTTTTCTTCTTCATCTTCTTCATTATCCATTTTCTCCTCCTCCTTCTTCTGTCCCGGGGTTCCGACAAGAACATAAAAAAATGACGCTTCTATTACTGTGTCAGACAGGAGATAAACTGATACGTTTTGAATTCAGCGATGCTCGAGACAAAACAAAAACAAAGACAGACAGACAAACAGAGAGAGAGAGAAGAGAGAGAGAGAGAGAGAGAGAGAGAGAGAGAGAGAGAGAGATGAATGAAATAATCAATCAACACTGATAAAAAATATGAATATGAACCCGATTCCTTCTCTCTTTGCATCACAATCCCTTTACTCTAAGAATAGTTGCTCCTTTCAAACAAAAAAAACCGGCTAAAACCTCCAGACTCTTGGCCAATATTTTATACTTTATAAGGTTTATAGTCTATTATCCTGTTAGTTCCGTAAGTATTCGCGGGCCAATTCGAGATTTCGCTCCACATTTATACGTCTCTAAAACGTTTATTGTGGCATCAGTCCTATCACTCCGTCTGTATCACATCGTAACTGTTCCTCCCAACACCACCACTAAATGAACCTTTGTGATGCCTACCTCGATATCTGACGTCACACTCTGAGACACAGCGCCTTCACGCTGCCCTCTATTCCTTTGTAAAACAAATAAATAAATGTACAAATAAACATATACAAACCTGGAATAGACTAACCAAACAGATATATAAATAAACAGGTAAATCAATTAAGGAAACGGGTCAACAGGCATCTGTATATAAATCCGGACTTTCGCCATGGCCAAAGCAGTCCCGCCGAATCCTACGGTGCGCAGATCTCCGCTCTTCGCCCCGCTCGCAGTCGCAACTAATCCCTACCCATTCGCCATCCGACTCAAACAGCTATTACTCCCTCCTCGTCAAAGCGTAGACAGGCCACCTCAGCGGTCGCATAATATTAGCATGATAATGTATTTAAGGTTGACCAGAAGAAAAGCGGGGGGAAAAAGTTGCTCCGCCGAACTCGCTAGTACGCGTGCCCGCTCCATGCTGAAGCCGAGTAACTGTTTCTTCAAGTTTTTGTCTCTACAGATCGCTACGACCCTCTCAGCTGGTTGGACTTCAAAATGGATATTTTCTTGCTGTTTTGATCTCCCTCCTTCTCCCAACTCCTCTCTCTCTCTCTCTCTCTCTCTCTCTCTCTCTCTCTCTCTCTCTCTCTCTCTCTCTCTCTCTCTCTCTCTCTCTCAGTCTTTCTGTCTCTCCCTCTCTCTCTATCTCTTTATCTTTCTTTCTATCTACAGTGACATGACCACTAATATTTGCAACCCCCTCCTCACCGCACTTCTCACTTCCCGTGGTTCTTCGTTCGTATTGTTATTGGTTCTCCAAGATCTTTGACCTTTCATCAAAAGAAGTAAAAAAGAAGAAAAACCACTACCACACATTTCTAGCCTCTCCCTTTCTATTCTTTCTCTCTCTTTCTCTTTCTCTTTCTCTCTCTTCAAACAAAGAATATACATAAAAAAAAAGTATATATAAATTTGGGGACATCTACATAGGCCTACTTTTTCATTATCCACTCGGAGAAAGACTTCGATAAGACGTGATAAAAGGAATAACATGCACGAAAACAGGGGAAAAAGTTGTTGTTTTTTAATTGCCTCGTCGAGCTCAGGCTATAATAATTTGACTAATAATACAAGAAATGTCTAACGCGAAATAGAAAAACAACCAAGAGGGAAAAAAGTCCCTCGGCCTGAAAAAAGAGAAAAAAAAAATCACAAAACCAGAAGGCCTATAAATTGTTGAAGATATCACAGGAGACGCAGACTTATCTTGATCACCGGGGGAGGGGGGGGGGGAGGGGATTAGGGGAGTGATTACATTAGTGCTAAAGTATTAGTGTTAAGACCTCAAAAGGAAATTCATAAAACAAATTCTTTTCATCTTTTATCCACTAAAAACACGTTATTTTTTCTCTCTCCCTCCATTGTTGATTATTTTTACTATCACATCTCAGAACACGTTTTTATCTTTTTTTCCGCCAAGTGACAACATCTGCGGCTTTCCTCCTCCTGGGAAAATCTGCGCCTGGCCTACCTCGATTCCGGCTACCGCAATTTCATAATTATTGAATTAAATAACCCCAATTATCTTTATGACCTACGGTACATCCACGAGTTTCTTTACGTGCTTTTCTTTTGCAAAATGGCCGCTCCCGACGTTTATTGCGATGTTAATTGATTTATTGTACGACATTCAGCCTTTTTTTAATGCCTTTATGGGCCTACGGGTAGGTAGCTACGGAATCGCTGCATATCTTTAAACTCTACTAGTGTTCTAATTAAGCTTTGTCTGTGACCTAATCGTGGGTCGCGGGGTTTTACGAGCCTCCGCTGCTAACTATTAATGTCTACTTGGAATAATATACTGCATACATGTATATTTTACCCGCAGATTAAAGATTAATTTCGCATGTTAGATTAGAATTTCATTTGAATACATTAAATTTAATTCACCTCGGGCAATTTCGCCTTCCTCATATTGGCAAAAAGGGACATCGCATATACATAATGATATAAATCCTTTATTACCGTAAATTATAGTATTTGGCCAAATTATAAAAACATCACCCTGTTCCTAATAGAACGTTATCGCCCCGGACCAAAGGAAGAGAGACGAGCACAAGGGACACGGGCGATTATCTTTACGGCTGTCGCGGACTCATGCCATCCGCAAGTCGCCGCCTCGACCTCCTCCTCGCCGCTCCTACGCTGCGCGGCATTTCCGGTCTATGCCCATCAGCTGATCCCTCCCGAGCTCCGCCTCGGAAGCGCCCGCTGGAGGGAAATAAAGGCGCGTTTTTTGGCCGCCATTAACCGCGGCGTAAAGCGCAATAACTCCCGAGCGGGAGGGGAAAAAAGCGTGTGTCACTTCGCTCTCTTCCGCTGCCGATGGCTCCTGTCTCTCTCCACCTCTGTCTCTTTCCCTTCATCTGCGGTAATTTCCTTGCAGATAAAATGGGGGGGAAGGGGAGAAAATCTCATTACGGAGGTGATGATTTCCTGGCGCTGCGGTGAGTTTTGGTGGTAAACCGAATTACAGGTTCTCCCGACACTAAAATAAGTGATTATTAACTGTATCACAGTGATAAAAAGCCTAAAGCTTACTCACACGTGGACGAGTACCAGCAACCCTGAATTACGTGCGTGATGGTTCACCCTGAACACCTGAAACGCAGCCCTTGGATCTGTCAAATTGGAGGTCTTTGTTTTAACAAGTAGTTTCACCTGGAACCCGTGATCTCCCCTCATACTACTGTGTGTCGAATAAGTGACTCATACTCACGCTCCTGCCGATGCTGACCGCCTTCATATTAGAATGCGAGGGGGACAGGGGTTACATATTCACGTATCAGACTCCAGGAACCTTGGCTTGTTATATGTGGTATTATGACTGTAATCATATGATTTTATTGTTATTATCAACCCATTTTTAATGCTATTGCCGCGCACCACTTTGCAACCATAACCTTTGCTCCCGAGGTGCAAAAACTTATTGATTTTATATGATTCGCATTTCCTGCGCTTTGCCATGATTATGCGCTCCTGCCAAGTCCTATTACGCAATCCCGCACTTTCACGTTTAGGTGTATTATTATGTGTTACTTTACTATCCTGACAGAACAATCACTGTGCCGCTAATGTGTGCATTACTCATTTATGCGTTTGCTCTAATCTCTTCTTTACGCAGTTTCGATGTCGTTGGATTATTTATTTCATTTGTAGCAATGTTTCCACAACAAGCATAGTGCTATAGCTGATTTCTGGTCCTTGGTCTCGAGCCATGACATGCAAAATTTCAAACATCCAGTATCTGAATAATTACAGTACTCGTGATGCATGCCTAATCTCCACATATATCTGGAAACAATGAGGAAGGTGTAGTAGGTATACTTAAACCACAAATCCCATTCTTTGGCCGTTTTATCCATCCCCAATCTGTATTATTATTATCTTCCAGCTTCAAAAGAACCCGCGAGCGGAACGGACCTTACCTGTTCTGCTTATCGTCTGTGTTCGTCTGTGATTACTGTGTCTCAACCAAGAGCACGATGCGAGGGTTCGTTGATCTTCGATAATTCTACAAAGGCTTATTAGTTTCAGTTCCTTCTCTCTCCTCTCCTTTTCTTCATTACAGAGATATATGGACAGGCCACTTCCCATTCGCCCCATTACAAGGGTAACTGAAGAGCTCATTAGCATTTTCTATATCATTATAGGTCATGGGGCCTTTTTATCATCCTTCTTATCACCACCTTCCTCTCCAATACTGTAATTGCCTAATCAACGTCATCATTACCAAGTTAAGCAACCTTCACTTTCATCATTAAGTCTAATGTATCCTCTGTCATTATCCTACTGAAACAATTAAACAAATTCGCCGTCATTAGTCTCCAAAAATTGGTCCGGAGGAAAACGACAAAGAGACGCGAACAAATTGCATAGTCTTGTTTTGGAATTAACGACTCGACGGACGACATTATTCCGGAAGAGTCTCGGTGATCGCTAATGATCAGTCATGAAAACGAGCGAAGCGAATGACTCGGGGGATTAAGGCTCGTTCCTTCGTGTCGTTCTCATGCTTAGCGCCCATTATTCATAGACGCGACAACGGCTGATGCATACAGCGGGGCTGCGCTGTTTACCTGAACAAATACAGTACAAGCGATTTTTTTGTTTTATTCTTTCTACCTGAAACAGGGATAAAGGGAAAACAGAGCTAGCAGGTACTCACCTCTACGCCATTCCACATGTAATGCACAGCATCATGATGGGGGTTGTTCATGTGCTCGGCCATGACGCTCATCCAGTGCACCAGTCCCTGGGGCGCCGCTTGCTGGGACGTGGGCGGCGAGGATCCGCCCACGCCGCCCGCGACACCCGCCCCCTTATTGTGCGACCCCTCCCCGCCCGGGGGCCACACCAGCGCCGCCTTGGGGACGAGAGAGAACATCAGTCAGTTTGTAATTGTAGGGGAATTAGGGTTGAAATCTTGATAAAGGTTAAACATATACATGCATAAATAAATTTATAAATATATAAATACACACACACACACACACACACAGATATACATATATATATATATATATATATATATATATACATATATATATGCACACACACATATACATATATGTGTGTGTATATATATATATATAGATATATATATATATATATATATATCTGTACACACACGTGTGTGTTTGTGTGTGTGTGTGTGTGTGTGTGTGTGTATGTGTGTGTGTGTGTGTGTGTGTGTGTGTGTGTGTGTGTGTGTGTGTGTGTGTGTGTGTGTGTGTTTATATATATATATATATATATATGTGTGTGTGTGTGTGTGTGTGTGTGTGTGTGTGTGTGTGTGTGTGTGTGTGTGTGTGTGTGTGTGTATTTATATATATGTGTGCGTGTGTGTATTCATATATATATATATATATATATATATATATGTGTGTGTGTGTGTGTGTGTGTGTGTGTGTGTGTGTGTGTGTGTGTGTGTGTGTGTGTGTGTGCAAAATACTTAAGAACTTAAACATACATTTCCAAAAATCACAAAAATGTTTCACATATATATCAAAGCAAAACCTTATCACCAAGAAAGAGCCACCGTTAGAAAGAGAATATTAAAATCAGACCTGTCTCAAGTCACCAGATATCCCAATAAATATTATTCCCGGACATTAATGATATTATAAGACATGCGGTGACAATATCAGTGCACACTCACACAGAATGACAAGAGCAAGATGCTGTGTATTGTTTACCGCCACCAAATTTAGTGAAATCGTTTCTACCTGTTCTCTTCCTACCAATCCGCTTTGAATTTTATGTTGATGTTGCTTAAAAAGGAGAGGTAGAAGTAGTAATAAAAGAAGAAAAAAATGTTGGAAGACGAAAGGATGAATAATAAAAAAGCAGAGGAAAAGCAAAAGAAGAAGAAAAGCAGAAAAAGAAGAAAATCTACTTATAATCAAGTGCCAGATGGGCGCCATAGGCAGCCATCGGCCCACGGCACACCGCCATCTGTCAGCGGCACGCGAAGCAGCCACTGACGTTTCCCGACGCGTAAGGTATTCTAAGGAGAGGCCTTTGCCCGACTCCCCTAACTGGGCGACGCTAATACGGCCTTATTACTGACCACCACATTTATAATCCTTCCAAAGGCGGGGAGAGAGAGAAGGGAGGGAGAGGCGGTGGGTGAGGCTCTGGGGTGAGTGGTAGGGCTTTAAATGGGGGGCGCGCCATCTCTGCCATGTGATAAAGCCACCTTTATTCGACATTTTAATTTCTCGTTTAGTGGGTTGTCAAATGGGAAGGAACTTCTACACTGATCCTCATCTCAAGATTCAATGAGTAAATTGTTACCCACACAAAAATATCAAACAAAAAGAACAAAAACAAACAATACAGAAGAAAGAAAATGAACATGTAGCCCTATAAGCAAATATTGTAATACTAATAACAATAATACCACGATTAAGTTCACACTCAAAATTATCTACTTCTCAGGGTGCATAGCAAACAAAGACCTTTTCATGTCGTCCTTTTATCCAAAGTAGCAAATCTAGTCATTCTATTCAAGACTCTAACCCAACCTTCATCTCAATGGAATTTTGGGAAAGGGTCTTCTGATAAAGGACCCGGTGGTCAGTTCTGGAGATCACAGTAGTGTTTCGCCAAATGATCCAGGCCATAGACCACCGCTGCATTCACCCATATAATCAGTCGTCGGAGGCCCCGCATTAGAGGCAAAGGAAGGCCCGTGGTCAAGAGTCCACAGTACGCGTTGCCGCCGGAGAACGTGTTGCCCGCCGACGTATTGCATACCTGTGAAACTGGTACACCGCCCGACAGCTACTAGGGGAACGCACTTTCTACCACGCCGGCGAAGGGGTGCATTGGCATTATTAAAGGCGGATGTTGCTGAGGGGAACTTGCTTACCCCTTGCCCATGCTCTCGACATTTTCTTCTCAGTCAAGATTTTCATATCCTTAAGGAACCACAACCTATCTGGACACTTGATAACGCCCTGATCACACGTTCGCTCGCCTAGTTCGTTCAGGAAAGTAGAAAAAAAAGAGAGACGAGAATAGAGATTTCAGATCAATTGGACTTTTATGGGTGAGCCTTGACGTCCCACGCCCAGACCAGAAGGCTGAGAGGGTGAGTGGACAGGTGTCTAATTTTCAAACTAGGTGTCCTTTTAGGTGTCCAGAGGAGCGTATACCTAAGGGGGTTAGTCCAGTACAAGTCTCTCCGGATAATGGTAACGATTTACATAATATAGCATCCCCATTTTCTATCCCGTGGTAAAGAAAACTGCTCCTTGCAGTCGATATTCAAATTAGTCTAAATCCCATACAACGACCACTTCCATCACCTCGCTCTCCCCATACATCATTTCCATATTCAGCTTCCAGTTCCAAACACAAGATGCTGTACTTACAAAACATCTTTATGTTATTGATCCTTGGGTGTAACGTCTAAGAAGTGTCGAATGCGACTGCCACATCGAATCGGTTGAGTACTTCCTTCAGAGCGCTATCCGTTTTCTTTCTCATTTCTTCACGTCACTGTTTCGTTTTTATGAAGAGAATACATATTTTTTGCGGATCAGGCACTTTTGGGGGAGTTATTTTCTCTATTTTCCTTTATTGTCTCAGTAATCGTGTAATCTACGTATTTTTTTATGTTTGAATATATGATGCCTTTTTTTTTCTCTCCCTCTGACTTGCCAAGTTTTGGGTCTTTGTATTAATACACATACATTTTTTCCCTTTTCTTCTTTACTCCGCCCTTTTCTTTTTTTCGCAACATACACCCCCTCTCCCCCCAGCCTCATTTCTAGCAGATCTACCCCCACCCCTCCTCTCTTCCTTGTTCTGGCCGACTTTCTTCCATCATCTTAAGGACGGGCCAAGAGCACAATCCCCGAGGCACGCGGCACGGACGGCCCGGGCTGTGAACTTTGACATTTCGCTCCACCGGACTGGGCGGAGAAACGACAGTTTTCACAACGTTACAAAGCAATAACATTCGTTCACACTCATTTTCATTATGAGGGTATTCGCTCACCTGTTCGAATGAGTGCTTGCATTCAAAGCCGGATATGATCGTTTTGTGCGAAGTCTCTTCACATGTGTATATTTTTCATGCAAGGCGTCCACTCACACTGAGAATTCACAGCATGAGCAGCCCGAGCGACGAAAGCAAATAACACAAAACAAAAATAAACCAAAATAAAACGAGGAGCCCGAAGTAATAAAAAATAAGTACGAAACTCTTGCAAAACAGATTTCCCTCCTGGAATGGCTGTCAGTAGATACGCATTTATAACCACTATTGTTCTAAGCCTTGCAGGAGATAGCTACTTGCTTTACTATTAGTTCTCCGGAAGTTAATACAAGTCTCGTAACGGGTCGGAGTGACAATGACTGGGGTTGGGGCCCGGGGGGGGGGGGTTGTGGCTACGTCTCCCTAGGGAGTCGTCAGGAGCCTGTGGGGGAAGGTGCAGGAGCTAGGATTAAGGGAGCTGAAGTTTGTTTTGAACTTCCCTCCCGGGGGACAGCGAAGTGTGCCCTGGAGATCGCCCCCGAAAACTATCTGTTCCACCTTTTTCCCGACCTCCACCTCCAACTCAACCTCCTCATCCACCTCGTCACAACATTCACCCTCAGCAGATGCTTGCTCCTTTCCGGGCAGGCACAGAAAAGCACCATACTGCCCCTACGTCCCACGGACACTGCCAGCCCACGTCACAGCACGTCACAGGTATGGCGACGTGCTGGGTGTGACGCAACCTCCATTACCTAAACTCCGGGGCTGCATCCTGGTCTTTAAGAGGAGGCATACTTTTATCTAATGGTGCAATATTACTTTCGTAGTGCACTGCTCTTATCGCCGACCCATAACAAATGGCAAGCTCATTCGTTACCTGAGCTTTAAAATCGCCAACATTAATGTATCCCTTAATAGATTGAAATACTTAACTTCTGTCTGGAAGGACAACTTGAGCTAGGTAATGTAAAACAATTTAAACTATTCGAGTCTGTATGCAAATATAAAGATGCATACACATGCAAGTACATTTTATTCCATCCTTTAAAGTATTTAGTGTAAATACTACAAATCTCACACACACACACACACACACACACACACACACACACACACACACACACACACACACACACACACACACACATATATACACACACATATACACATGAACACTTCAAACCCCAAGTACTCCTTAAATTAAATATTTAATAGTATCGCAAACTTTATACACTACACCGACAGTGTAGCAGCTCACTGTGTGACAGTGGGATATGGGGATGGGGGGGGGGGGGGGGGGGGCAGGAGTTACTCATGCAACCACACACACGCGCACACTTCATACGTAAATAATACAACGGGCATTAACGACGACCCTTTCAAACAAACGCAAATTATAAGAACTTGTACGTCATCAATATATGCATTTTTCGGGCTTTTAAATATCATCACATCGCCAGAACTTAAACACAACGGACAGGCAAAATATTGGGACAAACAGCAGTTGATTCTATTCTCTACACTTAGCCGAGAAAGGAAGAGAAAAAAAGGGAATAATAAAGCTAAGTAATCCTTGTTGCGGAAGATGGGTTGGCGCGACAGGTGTTGGCAAACTATCTCAAATGTTCCAGAACTTTTTCAGTCGCTAAACTGATTTCTGTAATGAGGGGAGTAATTAAAACTAATGAAGACGGTGTTGTTAATACAACGCAAGAAGTACAACGACACACACACACACACACAGAGAGAGAGAGAGAGAGAGAGAGAGAGAGAGAGAGAGAGAGAGAGAGAGAGAGAGAGAGAGAGAGAGAGAGAGAGATTAATAAAAGCAGCGGAAGGGGAAAAATGAAAAAACAAAACTCGATTCCGAAAGGACAAAGACCAATATAAACACGCGAATTCCTGGTTACTGAACAGACAATAGATTCAACCTTGACAATGAGCCAAGACAGAGGAAGGAGGAAAAGAAACGAAAAAACGAAAAACAGATCTAAAAGAAAATTATCGCTGGAAGAACATGAAGTTTATTCCATAGAATTTACTGAACCGCGCATCAAGACAAACCTCAGATCTAACAGTATCACATCCGAATTCACTCTTATCATAAGCAGAAAAGACAACACACGCAAAAATATCTTGAAAAAAAAAATCACAACAGAAAAAAACGTTTTAAATTAAATGCAATGTTTGTTATGTAAAAGAGCTTGTACTGCCGAACGTGTGGGAAAACTTCGCCAGACAGTAATTGACGACGTTGCGTCAACACCATGCTATGCAACAAAAGTTAATAGAATCAATGGAGCAGGTATTTAGACAGGCGAACCTAGTCTCTAAATGCCCGGGCAAGGGAGACCGATCTTTTCTTGAAGAATATTTGCGTGACTGCCAATGTTTTGAATGCCAATTCTGCAAAGCTAATCTGCCTCCATCAGTCTTGTCGAGGATTCTTGCAGTTTGGACGGCCAACGTTATAAGAATATTGTCAAATACACCATATATCTCCTAATATCTGCGTCGGCCTCACTGTGCAGCACATGCATAAGCCCGTATGTATGCGTTTATGAAATCATGAATAATAAGGTGAATGAATAAATTAGTAAACAAAAAATAAACACAGGCAAACACACACACGTATGTATATAAATATGTATACATATATATATATATACATATATATGCATATATATGTATACATAATTACATATATATAATATATATACATATATACACATAAATAAATTATTTATATATATATAGTAAATAAAGTTAGTGGGCCATTTGAGTCTGAAGCGCGAGCGTGCGGGTCACCCATCAATTTCCTAAGACCGCAATACATCCGTTCGTCAGCCACTCAGGACGCGCCAAATTTCAGGGCTCACCAATCACGGATCGCCATTCCCAGGGCTAATAAGGGTACGCCGTCATTTCGTCATTACAGTCTGAATTTAGGATTTAACACTCGCAATGCCTATTATCAATACGGGAGGTTTTCGCACAACAAGCATTCAACAAAATTTCATTTAGACCATTAGTCTGAAGATGGATCAGTTGGCGCAAGATTGACTGGCGAGAGAAAAAACAGAAACAAAACAAAAACTATAAAATGATACATTACATTATATATATTATATATATATATATATATTATATAATATATATTATATATAATATATATTATATGATATATGTGTGCAGACACACACAAACACACACACACACACACATATTTACATATATATGTGTATATGTATATACATATATTATATATGTGTGTGTGTGTGTGTGTGTGTGTGTGTGTGTGTGTGTGTGTGTGTGTGTGTGTGTGTGCATGTATAAATATGTATGCATGTATGTATGTATGTGTATATATATATATATATATATATATATATATATATATATATATGTATGTATATACGTATGTATGTGTGTATGTATGTACATACACACTTACACATTATATGCATACATTCAGATATGCACTAATAAACTGTAGCGTATTTATGTGTGTAAGTGTGTGCGTTTGTAGGAGAGAGAGTGACTAATGTAATTTTGCACACTATCTTTTTAATCACTGCTTCCTGTATTACCATTCACATTATTTCCAGCGATAGTTTTTCTACGTCCGCTGTTATCACTCAGTATCTTCGAGTTCGTTATCAACATTATTTCATTACCGTCATCATTATTTTTTCCCCTATTTCCTTTTCTCCTCCCTTACTGATGTCACTAAAGATAAGACCCTAAAAGGCAATATGCAACACGTGATTTCCCATATGATAAAACTGTTCACGTATCAAGACACGCTGATACAACGGTAATGATAGGAATCTTTTAGCGATATGCTTTATGGACCCCTCGCTTAGTTGGTCCACAGGCAGGACTCAGACTAACTCTCTCTCTCTCTCTCTCTCTCTCTCTCTCTCTCTCTCTCTCTCTCTCTCTCTCTCTCTCTCTCTTCTTTCTTTTACTCTCCCTCTCCCTCCCCTCCTTCTCCTTCTCCTTCTCCTTCTCCTTCTCTCTCTCCTCTCCTTCTCCTTCTCTTTCTCCTCTCCCTCTTCCCCTCTTTCTCCCTCCCCTCCCCCTCCCCACTCCCCCTCTCCTCATCTGCCTCCCTCCCACTCCCTCTCCAACAATAAAAATATTTGAGTGCAATCTGCTCTTAAGTCTTCTATCACGAAACCATCATTCAGTGCATTGAAAAAAATATATTGCTTTATTGCAGCTGCAAGGAATCGTTTAGCGGCATCTAGCGGCAAGGAAGTCCACGTCAGAACTCCTTGACGTAACGATATCAAAAGCGAACTTGACGAGCGGTGTGCACGACCGACCCACCGGACCGACTGTGACGTGACTCCTCCTGACACCTGCTCGTGACACTTGACTTGACACGTGACTCCTTGCGACACTTTGCTCTTCCGATAATGGTTTGTGATTCGTCTCTTGATGTTCTCTTTATAGACCGGGTGAAGATAATCTGTTTCGGTCAGTATCTATTTTCGGTTGATGGGCAGGTTGGATTGTGGAGTTGCGTAGGAGTGGCCGTGGGTTCAAGGTATTGTACGCTGTGAAAATGGACCCGTTTATCTACTGAACTATATCAGACACTACTATTATCATTACTATTGTTATCATTATTATTGTTGATTTGTTGCTATTATTATCATTGTTATTGCTATATTATCATTGTTATTGTTATTGCTATTATCACTTTTCTGTTATTACTATTGTTATTATTATTGTTGTTGATTTGTTGCAAGTATTATCATTGTTATTGCTATTATTATCATTGTTATTGTTATTGCTATTATCACTTCTTTGTTATTACTATTTTTATTATTATTATTGCAATTATTATTATCAATATTGTTATCATTACTATAACTATTACCATAATAATTATCCTTATTATTACACCACATACTTACGATTTCTACCGCTATAATTATCATGAACGTTATTATGATCCCGAACATCAATATTCCTTGAAGTGAAAAAGAATGACGAAGATAATATTGACTATAGGGCAAGCAAATTAAAATTCATGTCTTAGGTTTACTTTATCGAGAGCAAAATCAAGCCTAACTATAATTAAATAACCTACGCAAACTGCACAGACGCAATGATGCCAAACACAACACAGGCAGCACAACAAAGGAAAAGCTTACACTTCCTACGCTAGCAAACGAAAGAAAAAGCCCTGAAGAGTTTAGCCTTCGCCCACGTCCGGTCCATCCCCAAAATGAAAACGATGTGACGGGATGAAGAGGGAATAAACGCATAAAAACGATAAAAACTCAAAATCCTGACAATGCCCATGGCACGTTGATACGAAGGGCACACCCTAGCCTGGCCCCACTTTAGCTGAGGCCCGCCACAGGGGAGAGAGAGGACGTCGATCATTTACATAAACACTGCCCTTCTCTATCTCGTGCTTTGGTTATTTCATATACATATTTTTCTTTAAAATAAGCCTATAACAGCAACTTATGTTTTCCGAAAAGCAGAGAAAAACCGGAATTTCATTATCTTGGCCATTCCTTTTTCCACAATGCTTTCCCAAGCTACTGCACCTTGTATCATCCGTGAAGCCTTTCCCGTAGAGCCCTTAAGGTCGCAGGAAGCCCCCACGCTGTGTGCTGAAATCCTGCATTAAACGAGAAAACCACAGGAACGCCCCTGATCACAGGACCGCCACCTCTAACATGAGTAGGAAAAAAAAAAAACAGGACTCATAAACACCGATTTACAAGAGATTCACGGATTCTTCTTTTCTCTCTTTCCCTCCCTCCCTCCCTCTCTCTCTCTCTCTCTCTCTCTCTCTCTCTCTCTCTCTCTCTCTCTCTCTCTCTCTCTCTCTCTCTCTCTCTCTCTCTCTCTCTACGACTAAACGACCATTACATTAACACCACCAGAATAATCTGTAATTCCAATCCGAACGCGGAGTTACGTGTTTTGTATACTTGACTTTGAAATTGCACACTAGATACGGGTTGGGTAATGCCATGGTTTGATAACAATACTTTTCCTGCAGAGCTGCAAGATAGGTCCGAGACCATTCATATCAGTGATTATCACTTCCTTTCTCAAGTATATTATTTTCACGGAAATATTATTCAATCCCAAGAGCCATTGTGGATTCATTACTTCTCGATTATGACATTAAACACATTGATTTGGCTTTATAAAATCTATCATGTGAACAATGTCCATGCATTACAAAGCCAATTCACCAAAGCGAACAACTCTTGCAAAAACAAAACCTTAAAAGAGATGATGCCCTGCTTTGCACTCTCCCTCCCGCCCCCCTTAAACCCGTGGCCCCAACCCCACACCTCTCTCACCACCTGGGTACAACACCTGCGCTCCCACAATCACATTAATGCAAACTGTGGTAAGGCAATGCTGGGTCACAACAAAAATGAGAAGTCTCCCTCTCTCTCTCTCTCTCTCTCTCTCTCTCTCTCTCTCTCTCTCTCTCTCTCTCTCTCTCTCTCTCTCTCTCTCTCTCTCTCTCTCAATTTCTTTTGTCCGTATTCTTTGCCTTGTTCTTATTCCG
>NC_061831.1:24128572-24136072 GCF_019202785.1 Penaeus chinensis
AGAACATAATAACAATAACATTTATAACAATGTTGATAATATGTAGATATGGTACGTTCTATCCATCGTACACTTATGTCTATGATGCCCTAATGTCGTGTCATAATACCAAAGGCTACGGTTCCTGACGCTGAATAACAACGGATCATTTATGCGTAACTGCTGGCGAAGCGATCAACCGAAACATAGCGAAAAGATAGTATATATATCCACCCTCTCCCTCTCCCTCTCCCTCTCTCTCTCTCTCTCTCTCTCTCTCTCTTTGGGGGAGATTGTTTTACCTTTTGTTTTGTTCGCTTTCAAGACAGAAGGTAAAACACAAGGTCTGCTGCTCCCCCGTTCCTGCCCTTCCTTCTGTTCTGTTTCTTAATCCAATTCTTTTCCTCCTTCTCCTTTTTTCTTTTTCTCTATCTCCTCCTCCTCCGCCTCCTTTTTCCTCTTTCTCGTCCTTCATCTGCTTCCCTCTCCGCCCAGCTTGACTCTGGGGAAACACTAAAGAAAATCCCCACAGCGCACGGCAGGAAAAAGCAGGAAAGAACTTTGGACAATATATTTTTCTCCGCGACGACCTACAAAAGAAGTAAAAGAAAAAATACATAAAGCTAAATTTTATTTTCAAAGCTATTATCAGTCCAGTCCGTATTGAAGGGGTTTAACTGAAGATTGCAATATCCAATTTTTCAATTCATTAGTATTAGAAGAAGAAAAAATCGCCTTTTCCCTTGGAAGCAATCAAACTAACAGAACGTTAATCACCGAATTTTCTTAAGTAACATGTATGTATCAAGCCGAACAAATGTATTTTTGATGTAGAGCGCTGTCAGCGGCGCGAACACAGCAGACGAGGCGCCCCGGCACATGGGAACGGAGTATCACAGGATGCTGCATCGGGTTTCAAGTACTTAGCGAGGGAAAATGTTTAATGCCGCCCTGTCTTCACATTATAAAAGCAAGAATTCACATTACTGTGCGGTGCATATCTATAATAGGTAAGCTATACGTATATACACATGCACATACATACATACACATGCATACACACACACACACACACACACGCAGCGCGCACCCCTCCCTTCTCATATATATCATGTAGAGATATATCAAACACACTCTTGGTGTTCCATTAAATCTTGACATCAGCAAATATTAAAAAATCTCTCTTCGTTACTAGACACTGCCAATGTATTAGTTGCAGGAAACATTACATCTAGGTTATTCCCTTTAGTCTGAAGAATCAGCGTGTGTACATTTCGTTTATTTCATATCGAAAATATATCAATGCAGACTCTTTGTATCACATCGAATCATGGTGTAAGCGAAAAGTCTCGAATCGGTTCATGTTAAAACCAAATCTTACGGACGGACGGATGGACACACACACACACACACACACACACACACACACACACACACACACACACACACACACACACACACACACATTCAAAAGTGATGCGCCAAACTCACTCCGAACATCCCACCCATATTTCACCCCAACGGCCGTTTCTCACTCAGCCGCCCGGGTATGACCGACGCTCACTCGGAATCGGCCCCAAATCCCGCAATTTCGGTGACAGCTTTACTAAAAAGACAATTACATAAGCCATTGGAAGCGAAGGAGCTCAAGGCACAGCAGCTCCTCCTCCTCCTCCTCCTCCGCCTGTGTAACATGACTCTCGAATGCCATTCCCAGAACCCTCTGAGCTTGTCCTTAAGTGTCTCCCGCGCGACGTTGGTCTAAGATTACCACATTAATGTACCTAGGCTTAACTCCCTCAACAAGTGGAATGAATATATATATATATATATATATATATATATGTGTGTGTGTGTGTGTGTGTGTGTGTGTGTGTGTGTGTGTGTGTGTGTGTGTGTATTCATATATATTCATATATATATATATACATATATATATATTCAGCATTTAATTTTTTGCTCTCCGACGGAGGCTTTTAATGTGCCGGATTATTGTGCGTTGACTTATTTATTCATCAATACATTCTCTCTGTCTCTCTCTCTCTGGATATTCTCTCGGTACTGCTAATGAGGTTTTAATCATAGGAAAAAAAAGTTTGCATGCTTCCGGCCACGAACTTGCTTGTAAGATGACGTTTTATCCTCATAATTCAGCTAACAACGAAGCTGCTGTCCCGAAAAATGGTAACAATTACAGTCTGCAAAAATATATTTGCAATGATAATCACATTCCTGAAGAACTCATTCAACTGACCAAATCATCCCCAAAAGAAAAAGAAAAAAAGATAAGTATAGCTAATGATGCCGTAAGTATATCTTTCCCGCCTCTGCTTCCTCGCCGCGATCCCCGCCCTCCTTCATAAGGCCAGCCGTCCTCATGGCTAATGAAAAATACACATAATACCAGCAATAAACCCTCCTGGCGCTCATCCTCCGCCCATGGCCATCAAGCCGTAATAACAATAAACGGGAGGAATAAGCTGGAGATGCACCGGCCAGAAATTGAGACAAGCAGTGATGGCAGCTAACTGACAAAGCCACAAACGCGCTCGTAATGACTATCGCTACTGTTGGAAAAATATATCTTAAATGTGGCTTTACCGACCGCTCGCTACGGCGCGCTCGTCGGCGGCCACATCAGCTGGTCGACAGACACACGTCCCCGGGATAACAAGGGACTACAGCACAGCCCGGCCATTAGGTCGATCGTTCCATACGCTTTTACTAGAATTTCGAAGTTTCGTGAGCCAGTCGGTTGGTCGCAGCTTGTCGCGACCTCTACAAATGAGCAGCGAAGGGGTATCATAATCTCATTTTCATTACCCCGTCCTCTCTATAAGAATATCTGCTCTCCCTCCTCCTAGTCCTCTCGTCTTACCCTTTCCCATCGTACGATAACACAACCCATCAAGAACCATAAGACCAACATATCCACAGACACAAATGCCATCACGCAAACCTTTCCCCAGCTGTAGCAAACCAAGCACACGCACCAGCGATCCCGTCGGCCGAACGAGGCTGAAAACGGCTGAAACACGAAAAACGCGTCGAAAAATGTCTCCTCCAAGTGGCATGCTCGGGGTGCGGAGACTGCCATGATATACAGCCGCCCCCTACAGCGCCCGACTCCGCTGTGGGAAGCATGCAGGGCGTCCACATGTGGCTCTGGGGATGCTTAGCGCCGCACTGCCACGGAGGGAGGACGGGGCGGGGAGGGGGGGAGGGGGTTGGAGGAGGAAGGGTGGGTGGGGAATGTGGTTGGTGGTAGTGCAGAGGAGAAGGAGAAAGAAGAAAAAGAGGAGGAGGAGGAGGAGGAGGAGGAGGAGGAGGAAAGGGAAGATGGATAGCTGGGTGGGAAATATGTTCGCTGGTGGCAGTGATGTGAAAAAGAAGTATACGATGAAGAGGATGGAGGACTGGGGGAGAGTCGCGATGGCAGAAAAAATGAAGAAGAAGAAAAAGGGAGAATTGAAAATGAGAAAATTAAGATGAGAAATTAAAGAAAAAAAATTACAACTAGAACAGAGTATATTTTATTGAAGACAATTGACAGAAAACAAACATGCAGGAAAATTACATGCAATACAAGACAGAAAATGCATGCAAGAAACGACAAAAGGCCGCAAGACCGACAGCCACAACAATGAAGAACCATAAAAAAGGGAGTAAAAGAAGAAGAAAACGAAAGAATGAACATACGCAGAGTCATAAGCAGTTATATGGCCCGAACGAAGCGAACAGAAGGCAAAGAGACAGAAGGAGACGACCCTCGTGAACGGAGGAAGAAGTCGATCGCTAAACGAGACGTGGGAGAGACAAAGGAAGAAGAAAAAAAGAGAAAAGAAAAAAAATGAAAAGGAAGCGCGAATTTTTCAGAGAGATTCGAGGAAAACACTAAAGCGAGAAGACAAAAAAGGGAAACAATGGTGAAATGACGAGGGAAGATTTGTGGAAAACAAAGAATGTCAAATGGGAGATGACAAAGACGAAATATGGAGACAATGAAAACCATAAAAAAGGTAAATGACTTCAAAAGGGGGAGGGGAAGAAAACGAACTGTATAAATGAATTAGGTAATAGAAATATAGTAAGACAAAATTCTACTTAACAGCAAAACAATTATCCAAGTATACATCCTAAGTATTAAAATAAATTAAAAATAATTACAAATACCATCAGCACCATCACAATAACGAAAACAAAGACACCAGCGACTGTACTACTAAAAAAAAAAAAAAAAAAAAAAAACTTTTCAAAATGATTCCTCATAATATTCACGACAAAAATACTGTTATCAATGTCATTAATTGAACCCTCACGAAAAAATAATAAATTAATAGCAATAACTTGTTCGTCATTTATCCGAAACCAGAAATCACTATACAAAGCAATCATAGCAGAAGGACAGAGCGTGGACTACACTAGTTTTCAATCACTTAAGCAAAGACCAATATTTACCATCGTTAATAGCGGAACTCACGGTATCAAAGCGTGTGGTGGTATCTCTAGTATATTATTACCATTATTTACGCGTCCGTATCGTTGAAATAATCATGAATATTAATGCTCACATCATTCTTGTTTGCATTGTCGTTTTATCTTTTGCCATAATCGTTATGCTAATGACCATTAGTGCCATTACTTCTAAATTTCTATCGCATCCATGATCGTAATTTGCAGGCGATAAAAGCAATGTTAGTAGTTGCTCTCTTTACGAGTGGAACAGAAGTATCGTTGCCAGCATTTGTAATAAATCTTTCGTTACCAGCTTTAATAATCCAAGAGTTATAATCACACAGTTGATGTTAGTGATACGTGTAAATTTCACTGTATATCATTGCTGACGGTGGAGTCATAAAACTCAATCTTATTAGTGAATTATTCTATTATCCAGCTTGCGGTAAACCTGCACAAAACATGTTCAAGTTTTTGACATTCCAAAATTCCTCAAGCTGGGTAGCAAGAGTGGTGTGATGATCATATAATAAAACATGCTTTTTCAGGGCAGGAACAAGGGAAACTTTGCCTCTGAAAGTCTCTTTTCAATGCCACGCACGAATTAAGAACGCCAATAAGTCGGGCTTTATAGACGGACAATATGTGTGGTTCGCGTTATAATAATCTCCATCGTCGTATCACAAAGTATGACAGGTCTTCGCCCAGTTCTAGCCTTGTGGTCACGCACCTTGTATACAATATGACACTGCCAAAACTTGAGCGTTCATAAAACCCGCACAACACAACTTTGACTGCCGAAGTAAGAGCCAAGTTCCTGTGACTGTACTTCTTGAAAGCACGCGATGGACGAAGCCAGCACACAAAAGATGTAAAAAATAAGTGTGGGGTTGCATGTTTACAATGTGAACTGTAACTTATGACTGTCCAACAGTCCAATCAAAATTAAGTTTACAGCTGAAGAATACTATTTTTTCTTTCTCTCTTCATTTTTTTATTATTTTTTTTTTAGTTACGTGGTTACTGCAGCTCGTTTTTGTTAACTTTGTAGTTATTTGTAAGGACATTCTCTTTGAGATGTAAACTGCTCATCAACTGCCGTTGTTACAATGGACTCGTGAGTTGTTAGGTGTAAACTGCCAATCAGCGCAGCCACTGTAGACTCCCTGAACACCGCAGTTCCCTGGCGACGGAGGGGGGTGAGCGGGAGGGAAACGCGAAGGTTACCGCCGATTCATTTTGCGGTGAGTTAAATCGAGTACCCGCAGCGCCGATCAATTATAATTACATAATAACGCCTGTAATTTGGACAATTGCATGTTGTAAAGCGTGGTCGATAACGCTTAATAATGTATTCCGTAGCGCAGGTTCGCAGGTGTGATACCGTCGCCGAGGGAGGCCTGCGAGGGACCTAGGGAGGGAAAGGAGGGTAGGGCGAAAGGGGAGGGCGGACAGGGAGGGAAAGGAGGGGAGGGCGGAGAGGGAGGGAAAGGAGGGGAGGGCGAAAGGGGAGGGAAAGGAGGGGGGGGGGGGCGAAAGGTGAGGGCGGAGAGAGAGGGAAAGGAGGGGAGGGCAAAGAGGGAGGGAAAGGGTTTAGGGAGGTAGCTCATCGTATCGACCTTTTAAGGGCCGAAAGGGGAACCGCCAAGGGAAAAAAAGGGATGCGTCCATATATTTCCCTTTTTCGTGAATAAGTGATCGTGTGAAGGGAACTGCAATTTAGGTCATTTCAGGTCGATTTTTCTTTGAATCTTTAATGCAACCCTTCCTTTTATAGTCTTCTATCACGTGTTTATAAGTGGACTGAGATGGAACGCGATGATGAATAAAATGGTAAAGATTGAGCTCAAAGCCCATCTTTCTCTCTCGCTATGTGTGTGTGTGTGTGTAAATAAATAAATATATATATAAAAACATATACATATACATATATATATATATATATAGATATATACGTACACACACACACACACACACACACACACACACACACACACACACACACACACACACACACACACACACAGACACACATATATATATATATATATATATATATATATATATATATACACATATATCACACAATCGCAATATACACAAGAAAATCCCTCAAACACGGGCAAGAGCACAACGATACAGCACATGACGCACCTCGGCGATATCATCAGAGGGCGCTAACGTTCTCCTCGACACACCGTGCCCAAGTGATCCTCCACGCCCCTCGTCCCTCTCTCCTGTGCACACGAACACCCCCATGCCCGGTCTACATACGGTGGTGAAGGTAATAAGTATAATTTCCAAAAAAGGGTTAGTTACTTCCACCCGATGCAACCCAAATGACGAAACGCGGAAACAAATATTAGGAGAAGCTTGACGATTTACGGAAAGACAATATCGATGGAAATTTTCATTTATTTGACGGCTTTTGTGGAACAAAGGGGCAGTCCTTTTTTTTTCTTTTCTTACGATCATAACAAGTTCCTTGATATATTTCTAGAGAGACAGGTTTGAGGAAATTCTTGTAAACGAAAACGCTGAGATGTCTTTACCCGCCATGCTCTCCTAGGCTAACAAGCATCATCTGTTTCTTGCCTACTTGTAATTCCATAAAATCTATGAATTATATTAAGCAGCAAAATACTCATAAACGCAGTATATCGACAAAAGCTTCATTGGTAAAAGTAACTGGAGAGAGAGAGAGAGAGAGAGAGAGAGAGAGAGAGAGAGAGAGAGAGAGAGAGAGAGAGAGAGAGAGAGAGAGAGAGAGAGAGAGGGAGAGAGGGAGAGAAGGAAAGGGAGAGGGAGAGGGAGAGGAGAGAGAGAGAGAGAGAGAGAGAGAGAGAGAGAGAGAGAGAGAGAGAGAGAGAGAGAGAGAGAGAGAGAGAGAGAGCGAGAGCGAGAGAGCTGCTCAGGAAAGGCGAAGTTGTAACGAATAAAGATCTCATAAGCGCCATGCGTCTTAGAAATGGCCAGTCTGCCACCCAGAACGTTCCCGAACACGAAAGTAACGTTAATATTTAGGTAGCAATGCGAAGGGTCGTGAGGGAGCGGCGTGAGGGTCGA
>NC_061831.1:24141072-24156072 GCF_019202785.1 Penaeus chinensis
TTATTACTATTAGTAGTAGTAGTAGTAGTATCATTATTATTAGTAGTAGTAGTAGTATTATCATCATTATAATAATAAGTATTAATATTATTATCACTGTTATAATTAGTAATATTGCTACTATTATTGTTATAAATATTGCTTCATTATTACTATTATTATTTTTTGTATTATTATTATCATTATTCTTATTGTTACTTTTACCATTATCATTTTCATTTTCATTATTATTATTGTCACTATCGTTATCATTATTATTATTATTATTAATATTATCATTATCATTATCATTATTATTATTATCATCATCATTATTATTATTAACTTCGTTAATATTATTGTTGTCATTATTATCATTATCATTATTATTATTATCATCATCATTATTATTATTAACTTCATTAATATTATTGTTGTCATTATTATCAGTAAAATTATTATTACTGTTATTATCCTCATTCTCATTGCTATCGTAATGATCATCATTATCATTATTTATATCGTTATGATTATTACCATCGTTATAATAATCCTAACTAACATTATCATTACTATTATAAGTTGTATTATAATATTTACTATCATTAATATCTTTATTTTACACGTTATGATTAGCATTATAACTATTATCATCATTATCGTTGTTAGCATTAGTTATAGTATCATTATTCCCTGTACTATCAATAATAATGTTAAGATCATTTGATGTCTATACTATCTTAACAAAATGTCCAAATATTTCCGTTCAAATAAATATTCATTCTTCATGTAAATGTAATCGTTTGATATAATGGCCCCAGTAGACTAGGAAATCAAAGCATACATAACATAGAACATTTCGTCAACATAAAAAATATCTCTCATTGCTCGTAATCCCACTGACAATCCTTAACAGTGTGTTTGGATTTCAGCTGATAGAAAACTAATTTCAGTAATATTTCAGAAGAGAAAACTATGAACAAATCAAAAGTACGGTATCTTCAGCAACGCCAAAGAAAAGAAAACAAAAGAAAAAAGTTCTTCCTTAGTATTTCACAAGTGCTTCCGTAGCCGATAAGATCGAGTCCTCGCGTGTCTACAAGGAATCGAAGTTTTAAAAGTTGAATATGTCGTGCCTACGAGTGACGGCCCCTTGTACAAGCATGTGGCAGTGAGGAGCTGAGCTGACGGTCTGTGGCATTTCCTTTTGCTTCGGAGATGAGTGTGTCTTACGTGTTCAGGCTCCTTCTCTTGATTTAAATAGCGTGTCGCTCGTTATATCGGAGGTATAAACCATTGGCGTTGTCTAGTAAAAGAGATTGATTGTGTATATCCGCCGAGAGACGACTAATCATGTTCGGTGTTTGTCCTGTGCAGTTCTCTCTGGCTGTGGACGATTTTAGAATGTTCTAATATGGGTCGACATACACACCAGTCCTCTACCGTTATGTTTTAACAATCATATTTTTGAGTTACCAACCGTTCTTTTTTAATCATTCTTGGCACTTATTTGCAGGCCACAATGTGTCGTATACCCAGAATGATGTAGAGAAATTCCTACTTGAGACAGTTAACGCACGTGATTTGGCAGTGACACGCGCGACGCTAATAAAACGAAGGAATCCTGGTACTGGAGCCGGTGACTTTATCTCGCGATCGACGCTGTGGCGACGGGAAACCGGCCGGCTCCATAATGAAGGAGCGGCTTGATCTATCAGGAGCTCTCTCGGCAGGCCAGATCAAGGCGAGGGACTGCAAGTTGCGGCAAGGAACCTTACGCGGCCGCAGGCGCTGCTCGACCTTCCAGAGCCGCGGCCGTGTTACAGCAACGCCTACTGCTGCCCCGCTCATTACAGCTAAGACCCGACCCGACCCGCCGCGAGAGGCAGGCCCGAGGACCGGATACTCGAGTGACAGCTACAGGATCCGAAGGCCAGTTATGAACACATTGATGGATTAATTTCCGAGCACCACGGATGCAATCATGCGATTTTCTCCGTAAATTGGTATGCCGCTCAAGTTCTGCGGGAATAAGTTGCGAGAATCAAATGAAAGTTTTCCGAATCTATGAAGTGAAACTTCATACTTTCCACTTTACTTAATACCTCGCGCTCACATGGCCAAGGGATTGCAAGTTACCCATTTCGTGATGAACTTTGAGTCCACGGCGGAAATACTGCACTGATACAAATGCAAAGGAATATAACACGTGGTTTCGCCACAAAATGAGTATGTGATTGTGATATTACTTACACATACACTCATATGTGTATGTATATGTAAATATGTGTGTGTGTGTGTGTGTGTGCGTGTGTGTGTGTGTGTGTGTGTATGTGTGTGTGTGTGTGTGTGTGTGTGTGTGTGTGTGTGTGTGTGTGTGTGTGTGTGTGTGTGTGTGTGTGTGTACACACACATATATGTATGTATATATATTCATATATATATGAATATATACATATACATACACATATATATGTATATATATACATACATGCATACATACATACATACATACATAGACACACACACACACACACACACATAAATATAAACATCAATATATATATATATATATATATATATATTCGTACCCATGTCTGTGAATGGCTGTCCCAAATAAGGCCTAACAAGCGGTGACGCGGAGCCGCTAACCTGGCAGCTGACCCTCAACATCACATCGATTGCAATTTCTTGATCGAACCAAACCCCTCATTATGCAAGCCGCAGGTCCGACAAAAATGCAACACAGCCTATCTCGTTGAACCGCATGAAGAGGCAAATTTAGAAGAGAAGGGGGAAGTCGGGAAGAGAAGACGAGAGGAGAGAAAGAGGGAAGGAATACAGGAAGGCAAGGAGAGCAAAGAATTCTCGCCCTTGAAGAGAACCAGTCGACCAAAGATAGTGAAATTGACGGGGAGAGCAGGCTGGGAGGGAGAGCAACGACGCCCGTGGAAGATATAACAAGGACATAACAAGGAGGACTTGGTAATTACTGGAGGGACGCAGCCGATATTTTTCTGTCAGTCCCATAACATGGAAAGTAGATTAGGGTACTCCAGGCTCGAGCCGTTTTTAAAGGAATCGAGACACTAGCATGTTCATGTATTCGATGCATTTTCTTAGGAACATGCTAAGATATTTTTTTCTTCCTCTCCTATCCAATCAACATTTTTGCCGTGTGTATGATTCCATCTTACGCCTGAATTAGGAATGCCCGTTTTAGGTGTATACATACATACATACATATATATATATATACACACAGACACACACACACACACACACACACACACACACACACACACATATATATATATATATATATACATATGTATGTGTGTGTGTATGTGTGTGAGTGTGTGTGTATGTATAAATATACACATTTGTATATATATATATATATACATATATACATATATACATATAAACATATATACATACACACACACACACACACACACACACACACGTGTATGTGTACAGTATAAGTGATGTGCGTATGCAATATATATGTATATATATATATATATATATATATATATATATATATATATACGTATATGCATGAATGTATGAAAATATGTATGTGTGTATGTATGTATGTATGTATGTATGTATGTATGTATGTATGTATGTATGTATGTATGTATGTATGTATGTATGTATGTATGTGTGTGTGTATGTGAGTATGTAAGCATACGTGCGTGTATATGTGTATGAATGCGTTGCAAGTGTGTGTGTGTGTGTGTGTGTGTGTGTGTGTGTGTGTGTGTGTGTGTGTGTGTGTGTGTGTGTGTGTGTGTGTGTGTGTGTGTGTGTGTGTGTGTTGCGTACTTGCACATGCGCCTTTGTGTGCGAGACTAGATGTGGTCGTGGCGTCAAGTGCAGCTCTGGTATTTTTGACAACACAAATAACATGCATGCAAATCAGATACTCTGTCCCTTGTTAACGTGCTCTGCGTGTGCATGTGAAGACCAGCACGTGTGAGAATCCACAGGGCACTGTGTGAAAGCAACTGCTTGCCCATTCTCCCCATAAATAAAAAAACAAGGGAAATTTGTTCGGGAAAATAGGAGAACCATTCAGTGGAATACATAAGCCCATAAATGAAACTGCCCTTTTCACGATTTCCGAAGGCTGGCGCGGCAGACAAGAGGAGGGGTGGAGGCATTCGAGTGAGTTCCAATTGTTTTTGTTTTTCTGTCTCCCTCTCAATACCATTCACTTTTTGTGACAGACAATAGTTGCGCGTATTTTTTGTGTTTTAAAGGGGCGGGTGGGGTAGACGGGATGATAATCGCATGACATGTGTTAGATAACAGATTATGACTCATCTGTCTGCCAGTGTATATATTCCTGGCCCACTTACCGGCCTCGTTACCTCGCCTAGCTATTTTGCAAGATATCGCCCGCCCCCGTGATCCCCGGGCAACACCAGCCGCGGCACTTGCGACTTCAGCGATTTTATTGCTAATACAAAGTGAAGGATTCAATGAGCGCCCTCTTGCTAGCGCTGACATTCCGGCCATCCCACACTGGCCGTCATGCAACAAATCCTGCTCTGGTCAACACGGCCAAGCCCTCGCTCGCAACGCATCGCCCTCGCGCCTGTCACTATACTTCACCCCCTTCCCACAACACTACCTACCGTCTCGAGGCACTCCTCACGGCCGACTGGGAGAAGTCTTGGGTTAAATGTCACAAAACGGCAAGGTCTTGGGCCCACTTGCTCTCTGAGTGCATGAGTGCGAGCGTGTGTTTGTGTGTGTGCGGCTCCGTAGCCCCCACGTGGTTGAGTCGAGCAGCCAGAGTCCAGGCGGTCTCAACACTCTGATCCCACTACACCAGCGCAACTGCCGCCTTCTCCCTCTCTCAGCTTCCCGCGCGCCCTACCCCAGGCCAGCGGGCGCCTCCTACACCGCCTCCCTCACCCTTGCTCCCTCCACTTACCTAAACTTTTACCCTTAACTGGCCTCCGAATATCCCCCTCCCCTCACTCTCCATGTAGCATCGTGCCCCTTACACCAACACCTTCTGAAGGATTTATTGTTATACAAATTATGCATTAGCGAGGGGATTTACGAGACCGATAATGCGAAGCTCACGTCCCACGAGTCTCGAGAGTCGCGTTGTCAAGCCCACCTAGAGATACAAACATGTTAAGTGACGGTGAGGTTTAGTGTGTGATTAAGAGAGGTTGTCCCCGTGATACGTGACAGGTTTTGAGGATGCAGAAGTAAATCAGGAGAGTGTAACACAAGACCACAACCCCGCCGTGCTGAGATAAACCCCAAAAACAACTTCGTGGAGAATCGTTCTTTTACCTCAGCTGGTCGCGGGGAGGTGTGGGCGTAGTGGCTGTAGTTGGAGGGTGTGGAAGGGCGTCTTACCTCATCCAGGTTGGAGAAGAAGAGATTGCGAGGCATCGGGAACGACGGGGGCGTGCCGGTCGAATAGTGCATCTTCATAGCACTCATCACCTCGTCAGGCGTATCGCCACTCACCTGGGCGACCCCTGACACCACCTGGTTGCCGGTTATCCTTAAGGTGGCACTTGACTCTTTGAGATGAACTACTATGCTCTCACACTTGTTTTATTCCTTGAGTTTACACTGGGATAGTCCTATCGCGTGGTGGGGTTCGCGCGCATCGGTTCTCAGGTACACTCTGCGCAACCACCTGTTAATATTCGCCACGACCACCTGGCGGTGCCTTCAAATATCGGACAAACACAGAGGGACTCCAGGGAAGCGCCTACAGGTTCTGGCCACGACACTCGATTACAGGTTGGTCACTCCGACTTGCACGCTGTTTCCCTCATTTACCCTTGGCGACAACAGGCAAGGGGAAGAGAGCAGAACAAACCGTCCTTATCTTTCCTTTCTTTTCTGTTATCATTTATATTATCAAGACTATTTTTCAAGAACTAAATGTTGCTAGCAAAAAATATTATGCATTAAAACGTCAGTAAGAGTTCACATTCATAACAATTGGGCGGAATTCAAGTTTTAACACACTGGAAGATTTCGTTTTCAATTCACACGTACGGTGACGGATATAGTGGACGGTAAGCGGGTATGATACCACACGTGGCGCACGACACAGCACTAGGTGGAGCACAAGAGCTGAACGGTAGAAGGCACGATCGAGGAACTGTGGTGCGAGCGGCGGGTGGGTGTGCCCGCGGGATGCGTGGCGCCGGACGGGAGGCAGGCGGGCCGCGGGTGGGTAGTGTCACGCGCGACGGCCGGCGTGTGAGTGAGTGTGTGAGCGCGGAGGCCAGAGAGTGAGTGTGGCCCGAGCTCACCACGCACGCTGTGTCGCCACTACCGCCGCTGCCGCCGCCGCTGCCGCGTGTGCGTGCGTGTGTAAGCCGCCGAGGCCGGCCAGTCGTCAGAGAGTTGTCGCCGCGGCGTCGCAGTCCAAGGCTCTTCAGTGGTGGCGAAATTCCTTTGTCCTGCCATCTACGCCACGGTGTCTTCACAACAGCCACTTTGCCCTCTCAGGATAACCCATCAGTCCTCCTCCGCCAGGCAAACAACCCGAGTCACAAGAACACGAACTACTCCCGCGCTAACGCACTGCCGTCCCCAGCACTCGTCTCGGAGCAACCGCAGGACCACCGAGCTCCCATTCAGGCCTCGAACTCTCGTCCTCGTGAAGTCAATCGATTCCTCAGTCATGCATCCTCACTAACGCTCACGCTCGCCCTCAGAACAACATCCGAAAGCGAACTGTTGCCTCTGCCGACCTGCATGATCAGCCTTGCCGCCGAGTCACCTTTGATACACCATACGGAAACTCAGCGACAAGGAGACTCGCAGTCTAACACACTTTTCAGACCATGCGGGATTGCATAAGAGCTGCCCGGCTGCCCGATTTTGCATGCAATCTCTGTGCGCTCGCCCGCTCATTTTCACTCTCTCTTAATTCTCTACTTCTACTTCTTCTTCTCCCTCCCTCCCTCCCTCCCTCCCTCCCTCCCTCCCTCTCTCTCTCTCTCTCTCTCTCTCTCTCTCTCTCTCTCTCTCTCTCTCTCTCTTTCCCTTTCCCTTTCCCTTTAACTCTCCCTTTTTCATTCTCCCATTTTCATTCTCCCTCTCTCCTTCTCCCTCTCTCCTTCTCCCTCTACCTTTCCATCCCCCCCTCTCTCTCTTTCTCCTTCTCTTCTCTCTCCCTCTCTCTCTCTCTCTCTCTCTCTCTCTCTCTCTCTCTCTCTCTCTCTCTCTCTCTCTCTCTCTCTCTCTCTCTCTCTCTCTCTCTCCTTATCTCTCCCTGACCCTGTCCCCCTTCCCCCTTTTCTCTCTCTCACTCCCTCTCCCTCACCTTCACCCTCTCTCTCTCTCTCGCTCTCTTTCTCTCTCTCCTTTCCCTCTCCCTCTCTTCCTCCCTCTCCGTCTCCTTCTTTCTCCCCCTCCCCCTCCCACTGTCCCCCCTGCCCCCCTCTCCCTCTCCCTAATTCTCACCCTTACCCTCACCCTCATCTCTCTTCCTGACCCTCCTCTTCTAGTTTCCCTTTTCCACTCTTTATAAATACAGGTACACAAATCTATCCGCTTGCTACGATGCAAAGAATCTCTTTCTCTCTCTCTCTCTCGCTCTCTCTCTCTCTCACACACACACACACACACACACACACACACACACACACACACACACACACACACACACACACACACACACACACACACACACACACAGATACGTACACGCACACAGATACACACACGCACACGCGCACACACACACGAACACACACACACACACAGGCCTTGCACCATAAACAAACCTCTATAACATTTGGTTGATCTCACGTCCTTGGGGAAACCACACGACTCAGCCAGTGCCATAAAATCAACAAGGTCAATCTTCAACGTGACCTTACTTGCCCCACTGTTCACCAGATGGCCCTCTCTCCCAACACTGCCTGAACGTGTCTCTCTCTTAACCTCGTTTTCTTTTCCTGGTTTCGTTTAAATTCGGTGTTCAGACGATTTGATTATTTATCTTATACTCTGAGAAAATAACCTTCAGATCGACTCGATCTTTTTAAAAACAAATAAATATCACAATAAATCTGCTCATATTTTCCTCCGATCTTACCGGTTTTTATTTTTCGTTTTTTTTTACACATAAATCATCTAGAAAACTAACAGAACAGGATCAACGCATCCCTTATCTCGTAATCCATTGCTAAGAATATATCACGTGTAAACGAGTTGGCTTACTGATCTTTGACAAGGTCTACCACACTGTGTAACTGTTTTCGTTCGTCAAGTAACTTGCCCTCATCGCTCGAATGAATTATAATTAGAGCTATTGGATGGTGATGATAATGATAATGATGATGATGATGATGATAGTGATGATTACGACTACGACGACGACGACGACGACCACGACGATGATGATGATGACGATAATGATGATGATAATGATGATGATGATAATAATGATAATGATGATGATAATGATGATAATAATAATGATAATGATGATGATGATGATAATGATGATGATAATGATGATGATGATAATAATGATAATGATGATGATAATGATGATAATAATGATAATGATGATGATGATGATGATGATGATGATGATGATAATGCTGACGATAATGATGATAATAATGATGATGATGATGATTATAATAATGATGACGATAATGATGATGATGATGAGAATGATGATAATGATGACGATAATGATAATGCTAATAATGATGGTGATGATGTGACAAATCAACAAAATGATAACGACAGTAAATACGATATTTCAGCTGCTGCCAATCCTCCTCCCTCTCCGACTGCTGCTGCTCTTATCAATAACAACAGAATTGCATCTATTGTATTATAATGAAGATATAACCAAACTGTTGATAACCTTATTGCCATAATTTTGATATTGAAAAAAAGACACTTTCACTAATGGTGAGAAGTTATGATCATCATAATAAACAATTATAAACAGCGTAACAAGAAATTAGCAATAAGGACTAATCAGTATGCTAACAATAGCACCAGCAGCAGCAACACTCTAATAACAGCAAAATCTACAACGAAGACCATACAACCTGCTACGCATTTCCAACTCGAACCGGAACTACCACCGCTACAACAGCGCACTACAACCCCATCTACAACTACAAACCACCACCCGACCACAAACCACAACCACACCTCGCCACAAGCATCGCACAAACGACACGCCACAACCAAGCACGTATTAGCCAATCGAAATGTGTCCTCTGGGTAGAAGGACAGGGCGGAAGGGTTTTAGGGAAGGGGGGTGGGGGTAGAGGGGTTATAGCAGGCGTGGGGAGAGGGGGGGAGGAAGGGGGTAGTGGCAAGGGTTGAGAGAGGGGGAGGAGTAATTGGGGGTGGTGGTGGGGGGGGGGGGAGGGGGATTTGGCATTCTTTGTGGTTGGATTCGCTTTTTTTTGCCAATCCTAATCTTCACCCGATGAGTTCGTACCTACTCTTAGGGGGTTTAGGGCTGTATATATTATACATATTTTTCCTGTTATTTCCTATTGTTGTGAAGCTATTCATTTCGGTGATATTAGCCGGACCGGGCGTTGATGAATAAATGAATGAATTAATAAACATGCAAACAAGACCATAAATAAATTAGGTTAACAGTAACAAATAATATATATAGAATATTAACCATACCAATGATATTAACGAATCATGATGTGATAGTAATGTATTGATGGCAATAACATGAATAATCATGATAGTGATGATGTAATGAAAATGGTAATAATAATATAAACAACATAAACAATAATCATAATAATAATAATAATAATAATAATAACAATTATTATTATTATCATTACTATTCTTATTACCATAATAATAATTATTATTATTATAACAATAACAATAATGATAATGGTAATAATAATAATAAAATAAAGGTAATGATGATAATGATAATAATTATGATAATGATAATAATAATAATAATAATCATGATAATATTATAAAACTAACAATAATCACAATTATGATAATAATAGTCATAAAATAACAACAATAATAATAACAATAATAGCAAAAAATATAACAATAATAATTATTATGTTGAAAATAAGTACAATGATAATGATAAGAGAAATAAACAAATAATAGTCATTGTAATAATTAACACAATAATAAAACTAAAAGAGATGATAATGATAGTAACACTCCTACTGCTAATAAGAGGATTAACAGTAATAATGATAACAGAAAAAAATAATGAAAAGAAAAATAATAATGATAGTAACAATAATAATACAAATACTTTTACTACTACTGCTACTAACAATAATAATAATAATAATAATAATAATAATAATAATAATAATAATAATAATAATAATAATAATTAAAAAAAAAAAAAATAAAAATAATAATAACAATAATGACAATGATATTAATAATGACGATGGTGATGATGATGATAACAATATCAATAATAATGATAATAATATTAACAACAACAGCGACAATAACAATAACAGCACTAATAATATTAATAATAATAATTATTATTATAACTATGATGATGATGACGATAATAATAACACCAATAATAAAAAGGGCAAAAACAACAATAGCAATAATAGTACTAATAAGAATAAGAATAATGATGATAATAATAATAATAATAATAATAATAATAATAATAATAATAATAATAATAATGTTGACAACGAAAAAAATATAACATGTGATATCAACAATAACTCTCTCTCTCTCTCTCTCTCTCTCTCTCTCTATATATATATATATATATATATATACATATCATATATATATAGATAGATAGATAGATAGATAGATATTTATTTATCTTTCTCTTTCTCTCTCTTCCTCTTCCTCTTCCTCTCCCTCCTCTCTCTCTCTCTCTCTCTCTCTCTCTCTCTCTCTCTCTCTCTCTCTCTCTCTATATATATATATATATATATATATATATATATATATATCTTTCTCTCTCTTCCTCTCCCTTTCCCTCTTCCTCTCCCTCTCTGCCATTTTTTAATAATGGAAAGTTAAGCCTTTCCTATCACGAATGCTAATCATAAATGTTTTGTCACATATGAATAAGAATCATATATCAGTATTGCGAACAAAAACTTAAGCTGATAAAGATATAAAGATCTGGTGACATTACAACGCAAGCAAGGAAGCTTGTTAATATTCTTCAATGGAAAATCAAAATCATTTAGTTGGCCATGTCTAATGAGTAGAAAAATATATCAGCTCTGAAAGGTCAACTCGCGAAATAGCAATGACCATCGAACAGGGAGAGCGGGCGATGTCAAATTGGCCATGCTGCAGACAGCTGAAGCCGTGAGGATGGAGCCAAGGCCACGGATTCACAACTTGGCCAGGAAATGCCTAGAGGGTGAAGTCGCAAGACCATGGGCAAACAACGCCTAGAAGGAAATCGTGACGTGATCCTTAAATATCCTCTTCCGCGCTCCCGAGATCTGAAGCTACGAGACGTATGATGCGAGGGATGACTTTTCTCCTTGCATAATCGTAACGAGGACACTTTGGAAGATACTCTAGCATCCGAAAGCCTTGACGGTTATCCAATAACTCTCCTGACAGAGAAGCCATCCGAAATCAACAAAGGGGGGAAACATTGAAGCTCTGGAGAAATGATTACGGATGTGGGAATGTGGATTATCTTTTTTGAGGGAGCGCTGACCATAAAATGGAGGCTAAACCAGAGGAGGCACAAAGGAAATGCAAAACATGAGAAATTCAGACTGCTAACTCATTTAGTAAAGAATGAAGAGATTCTCTGTTTAGTTAAACAATTAATTGGAAATACTGAAACTCCTCAGAGAAAAAAAAGTACGCGGATAAAGTCCTACTGAATTAAGTACAAAAGTACTTATGCATCCCCCAGCCACCGCATATGAGAAAAAAATAAAAGGGGACATTGTATGGAAAATGGCGGCAAAGGCACATAGAGGGCCTTGCAAGATGAAAATAAGTTTGGAGAATTGGCAACAAGTTATTGCTAAGCTCATTATGAAAACTGTAAGAGACCTCGATGCAGGCTAAGAGGAATGAGCGAAGTACTCAGCTGGGAAATGTATCATTGATATAACAAAGGCCGATACCCGAGAGGCACCTGGGAACCTTCAGGTGTTTACTGGCCATCGTGCAGGAGGGAAGCCGCAGCTCACGCAAAGAGACAGACCATCGGCAGAGGTGGAAGGATGGCATTTTAGTCGATGCTACATTTTTTTTTATTCTGTTTACAATGAAAAAAAAATATAATGTCCAACGTTAATAATCAATGTGTGTCAGCGAATCAGTTTTTGAATCGTACAGAGACGGAGAACGTAAAGGCCGAAATTTTGATGGCTGAGAGGACGTCCCTCAATGTGTGTGTGTGTGTGTGTGTGTGTGTGTGTATGTGTGTGTGTGTGTGTGTGTGTGTGTGTGTGTGTGTGTGTGTGTGTGTGTGTGTGTGTGTGTGTGTATATATATATATATATATATATATGTATATAGTTTATTACTTTAGCCGGGATTACTTGCTTAGCCATTAACTTTACCATTCGTGGTGAATTTTCCACGGCATTTATCAGCTCGGTGGCAGTAACAGCTTCCATTTTTAATCACAAGTTTTAACTGATGTATTGCCATCATCATTATCATACAGAAATACTGACAATAGGTTTGTGATTTTATTTTCAGCATTATAACAGAAATCTCTTTTATTCTCCTATCGGGACTAAACGCACCTTAATATTTTACTAATGTATTTTGAATATGTAATAGCTTTTGTAATAATTACCACTATCATTTCAATTTACAAACTTCAGCATCATGAACAGCTTGAAAACACCCCAGAACTTACCTCACAACACAAAACAAACATCTTCCAGACCTGAGTGACGCCACTTACCACTTTAACAATACTAATTAACGACATGAATCAAGATTACCTTCTACCCGGTCAATCAGCTATTCTGGGACACATTACCTGCAAAGAGATAAAGAAAATATTAATTAGGATCCTCTAATCTATTGATTGAGGTGATTTATTCTTTAATACTCTCTAATCCATTGGCCATATTTAGCTGTGATTATGGATATCAGATGCCCCATCCAATCTGCGTGCCTTTGATCACTTTATGCAAAACCGAGTTAATGAAGTGTGAGATGACGAGGTGAGACTAATAATTGGTCTCCATAATGGGATTTTGATAAAATTGATTCTGGATGAATTCAGGCTATTTTGCGACGGATTCCTCTTTCTTTGTCTGTAGCTCTGTAAGCATAATTATAGCTATTTGAACAACACGGATGATAAAGGACGAAGAATTAAAAAGAAAGTGCATGTATCTCCCTCCCCCACACAGTGTTTGGATTGCAAACTCTCTCTCTCTCTCTCTCTCTCTCTCTCTCTCTCTCTCTCTCTCTCTCTCTCTCTCTCTCTCTCTCTCTCTCTATCTATCTATCTATCTATCTATCTCTCTCTCTATCTATCTATCTCTATCTCAATCTCTCTTTTTTACCAATTAATATTTTACAGTACATCTTATGCAAGCCTTCGTCTTCGTCAGGGAGAGTGTCACTGTCATTCATCGCCTCTGAAACAAGAGACTCTCCTCGGCGTCACAAGGAGCAAGTTACGAACTAGTGGCCAACCCTTACTGCGTTATTTAAGCTCGCCAGATACCCGAGCGTCATGCTTCCTCTGTACTGTGTATTTCCCGATTTCTTTCTTTCTTCATTTCAAATTCTTTCATTATAAATGTTTCCCATTCCTCCTAAACCGACGTTTTCAATCCCTTTCACTCTCCTTTCCTTCCTCACTCTACCCGAGCTATTTTTACTACTTCATTTTTATATCTACTTTTTCATCTTTCATCAGGTCATCTCCATCATCCACCCCACCTTCAGGAGCCTCACGTTCCTTCTGCAGGAAGGCGTGGCAGGACCTGCGGAGCATAATTTAGTCGGCGTCCTCAGACGTCCCCGATAACGTCTTCGACGCTAGATGGCAGTGCGCAGGCGTCCGTGATGACGAATTAGAGATATCCTCTCTTAATTGCATGGTGCCACACACCGAGGAAAACACTGATCCTCGATTCTATATGCATGATGATGATTTAACCCCCCCTCCCCCTCTCTCTTATTCTCTCTCTCTCTCTCTCTCTCTCTCTCTCTCTCTCTCTCTCTCTCTCTCTCTCTCTCTCTCTCTCTCTCTCTCTCTCTCTCTCTCTATCTCTCTCTACCTCCCTCCCTCCACACACACACTTACATATATATACATAGATATATATATATATATATATATATATATATATATACATATATATATATATATATATATATATATATATATATATATATATATGAATATAATATTATACATATATATACACGTACATACATACGTACATACATACATTACATTTATATATATATATATATATATATATATAAATATATAAATATAATATATATAAATATATAAATATATAAATATATATATATATATATATTAACAACAACAACCAAACAACAATGATATAACAATATCAATAACAATGATAATAGTGATGATCATGATATATAATGTTTATATATATAATAACAATAACAAGAAAACAATAATAATAATGATAATAATAATAATAATAATAATGATAATAACAATAACGATAATAGTAATAATAACAACAACAACAACAACAACAATAATAATAATAATAATAATAATAATAATAATAATAACAACAACAACAACAATAACAATAAAAATAAAAATAATAGTAATGATAATAATAATAATAATAATAATAATAATAATAATAATGATAATGACTACAATAATAATAATATTAATGATGATAATAATAATAATAATAATAACAACTAAATAACAATAATAATAATAGTAATATTAACAATAGTAATATTAACATTAATAACTATGATAACAAATGATGATGAACCAATAAGAACTACAACAACAACAAAAACAAT
>NC_061831.1:24163572-24166072 GCF_019202785.1 Penaeus chinensis
TCTCTCCTCCCCAAGATGTCTCCAGACTGAGCCCATATCCAGTAAATGTCTCTATAAAACACTTTTATCTTCTCTCCCCTACGAGTCCCGCACGTTATGATCATCGGCGGGACCAAAGTTCTCCAGTGCTCCTCTTCCTCTTCCGTCCCCTTACACCTTATCCCCGTCTTTCTATGCATCGTTTCTTCCTTCCCCACTGCTTACCTTTACACTTCCCTTCCTCACAGTCTTCGCCTTCCCTTTACCTATCCTTCTCCCCCTGTTTTCCCTCCCTTTCCAATGCCGTCCTTTACACCCACTCTTAAACCTTGCCCTTGCTACTCGGATGCTGCTGCTGCTTCAACCTCAAGAATTAGGTTGTATCATCGGGGCCATTGTTAACCATAGCAAGTAACGTCATAAAGGGCTATGCCATGTGACGACAGCACGAGGGTCAGCGCAAATATAACAAGGCGCATATCTTGTCGCCATCACGAATAATAAGTATGCTTACCAGATACTTTCCGCCCTTCCTCTACCCTCCCCCTGCCGCCCTCAAAGAAGGAAGAAAAAAGCAAGACAGGTCAAGATTTATCAAGAGTACGGTAACCCCACACGCTGGGACCTTGAGGAATAAACTTATTACAAAAGAGGCAGTTAACATAATTAAGGAAAGGCTCAATTGATAGCGTTTCAAATATCGTACAGTTGTTGTGATAAAAAATCATATGAATGGATACCGGTATGTACCTAAACAAAAGACATGGACAATGCGAGAAAATGTGCAAAGATAGACAGATAGAGACAAATAGAAACAAAGAGATAGGTGGGTGGGTAGGTATATCAATAGATAGATAGATAGATTGAGAGAGAGAGAGAGAGAGAGAGAGAGAGAGAGAGAGAGAGAGAGAGAGAGAGAGAGAGAGAGAGAGAGAGAGAGAGAGAGAGAGAGAGAGAGAGAGCGAGAGAGAGAGAGAGAGCGAGAGAAAGAGAGAGAGAGAGAGAGAGAGAGAGAGAGAGAGAGAGAGAGAGAGAGAGAGAGAGAGAGAGAGAGAGAGAGAGAGAGAGAGAGAGAGAGAGTGAGGAAGACTGAGGCACCGTTATACGTGCTCTGATGTGGCAGTGTGATAGACGAATATGGAAATGCGAAAGAGTACATCGCCAAAGATCGAGAGACAGGGCGGTATCCTACCAGGCGAGATGGCCGAGAGACCCAGTGACGGTGAACCCACGAGCAGCAGACGGAGGAGCCCGGAGGTGCCCAGAGGTGCTCCCCTCGCTGCCTGTGAGGGTCTTTTTGTGCTCTGTGATCGGCGTCGTCTTTGAGAACCACAGGGGGGCCTCACCTGCATTGTTGTGGTGTTAATGGCGAGCGAAGGGTTAGCGCAGCGGGGCAGTAGTGGGCCACAGCCAGGGGGAGGCCAGGGGGACGTGGCCACACCCTCGCCACAGTGGCCACATTAACCCTCGACTACCATCAGCCTCTCGGCGGGGCACACAACGAGGGGAAACAATGTTTAGGGCGACAAAGGGCGTGAACGTCGACGCTGCAGGAGTCTGATGCGGACATTACTGGCGCCTGGTGCCCCCGCGGAACGCCCGAAAGGAGGCAATTAAATTTGAAGGGTACTTAGGGCGCCCTAAATTGATTTGAATACAGGAAATGGTGCGCTGCAAGGTGGTGTTCAATGGACGTGTAGTGTGTTGTTCTGGCAAGTAATAATGTGAAGGAACTCACGCTGAGTCACGTTCCAGTAGGCCTTCCTGGGCCGTCGCCGCCCCGCACACTTGCCTGAGAAACAAGTGTTGCAAGCGTTCACATCTCGCAGCAAGAAGGCTTTCTCTCCGGCGACTGTCCCGGTCGATTCCTGGCTCCCCGACATCAATAGTCGTGAGTGTAAGGAGGAAAGGGATAGCGAGGAAGAATGCCAGCCCCACTCGTTCTAAGGGAAAGTACATAACCACATTCTCTGGGTTTCCTCGCTCACGCGATGTTACAGTTCTACTAAGCCGTAACTTCGTTAATATTCATAGACGAACTACTCTCGATGCCTCTGCCTCTCAGACACGACTGCATTATTTCTGGTTTATATAACGAATATATATATACTCTCTTTCCTGTATACAATTTATTGCAGACCTCTCTCTCGCGCCCTTCTGTGCATTATGTAAGAGCTTCACCGTGTTCCCTCGCTGCTGTACTTCTTATACATCTCATATTTTACTTATAACTCAAGAAACTCCCATGTCCATGCACACTCCCATCCAGTCTGACCGATGTACAAGCGTTGTACAAACCATGTACACTTCCTCCTAACCTTCGCTCATCCCAGTGTACACCCATCGAGGCGACATCCAACCAATGTACATCCTCCCCCCGCCCCCCTCCGTTCCCCCACCCATGTACACCCACCGTGAAGCTCCTCCCAGACAATAACCTTGCCAGTGGTTGTCAGCCAGATAACGAAACTGACGTAGCAATGGGTGAATGGGCGGGTGGGCGGGTGGGAGGGCGGGGACA
>NC_061831.1:24171072-24173572 GCF_019202785.1 Penaeus chinensis
TACTCAAAGAAATTTGCAACACTACCTGTTATTAAAATAAAAGATACAGAGGCATAACATATCCCTATCTTACATTCTTTACCTTAAAATGATTACAAGAATAAGCGAAGGCGGAGGGGGAGAGCGACGTCCATACCGAGAGAAAGAAAATATGCGAGGAAAAAAGAAAAAAGGATGAAAGTCACGGGAGAAGTTCGTTGTGCCGCAATCCACACGTCACCACAGGACTACGTGGGCCGAGCCTTCGTGTCCCGTAGGTTCTCACCAACATATGCATGTAATTAACATATAAATAACTATCGGAGGTTGAATCAATAAAAACTCCCATTGTCAATGCAAATGGTCGTCGTAAAAATTCTTTAAGTACACTTTACGAACTTCTAATAAGAGACATTATCCATTTGGTGATTGATGGCACCCTGGAACGGCGGCCGTTTGGGCTGCAACATCCTCGGATAATAATACAATTACATTAGGAAGCAGATAAATTTTCGGGGGAACGACAAAGCTCTCCTGCAGCGGTAATCATACATCGGTTACAACAGCTCACACTTCGCGATGGCTTGTATGCGTTGCTGATTGTCTTTGCGGACCAATTTGCACTTCGAGACGAGCCCCACTTACTCGGAAACATCTGAGCACCGGGAGAAGCAAGGGAAGGAGGAATGAATACGTAATTATAATGAAGGAGAAATCCATGCATAAACAGGAATCAGCATTCAACACGAGGAATAACGAGCTTTTAAAAGCGCTAAGGGCTCCTTGAAACAATCGAAGACAAGAAGACCAGAAAGCACACGAACAAAATAGAGTATGCTGTAGAGAGAAAGAGAGAAACATATATATATATATAATATATACATATTTACACACAAATATATTGATATAAGAGTGTGTGTATGTACATATTAATACATATATATATATATATATATACATACATATACATACATACATATATATAAATACACACACACGCACACACACACACACACGCGCGCACACACACACACACACACACACACACACACACACACACACACACGAAAACACACACACACACACACACACACACACACACACTCATATATATATATATATATATATATATATATATATACATGTGTAAACATACATGATATCCATACATATTTACAAAAGGCCCACAATTAAGAGGCAGCAAAAACAACTCACGTCAACAACACAAAGACCTAACGCAATCAACTTGACGACCACAAACCCAACACTAATCACTAATCTCCCTTTCCCCTCCTTCTGCACCGCCCCAGCTTACTCCCCCCCCCCCCCTCCCCCTCCTTCTGCACCGCCCCAGCTTACCCCCCCCCCCCTCCTACCCGCCGTCTCGTCGCCCCGCGGTGACGACGCCAGACAGACATGACGATCACATCCGCCCGTTTTCCCTTCGTCTCGGGAACACTAGAATTTATTAGGCCTACAAGTCCCGTAGGCCTATATTTTCAATGTCACGGTCAAGGCCGGAATATATACTTCGAGAACCGCTATGTTTCCGCTAGCTCTAAGACAGGCAGATAGAGTAAGATTGTGGGAGAAAGAGATGAGAGAGAGAGAGAGAGAGAGAGAGAGAGAGAGAGAGAGAGAGAGAGAGAGAGAGAGAGAGAGAGAGAGAGAGAGAGAGAATCGGATGGGAAATTTAATTGCATCAGAAGTTATTGCAGTAGTAATATCAACAATATCAAATAAAATGGTAATAACAAAAAATAAGTTATTATGATCATAACAATAATAAAATAAAAACAACAGCAACAACAAAATATATTACAATTGTAAAAGTGATAATGACAAAAAAATGATAATGCTATCAGTAGTGACATCAAGAAAAACAGCAGCATTAATAATCATGCCGTTGGTGATAATAATAAAAGCAAAACTAAAACACATAATGAACTAGAGTACGTTACCAGACTGTCATATAATAGCAGTTCAGGATAACGGTCATGCAAATGACAGGCAACGGTTCAACAGGAAAAAAACAGTAGTCAAATAAAAAGTCACAACTGAAATGCTACTGTTAATATTCCATAGTCCCTAGACATACGGTAACAGATAATACCACAAGGATAAAACACACTGCCAGACGTTCCGTAACAACAGGAATAACGCACAAAACAGTAACGGATATCAATCACACAGAGAATGAGAAAAAGACAGTTCTTGCCGAGGCATCCATTATTCGTAACATCAATTTCATCCTTCGGAAAACAATCCGATACCAAATTCAATTACGTCACTTCATGACACCAGCCCGTTCCATCATGCTGAACATCTCTCCAAGCAGGTTTTCACTGACGCTACTTCCCGCCATCACGCTAAATAAGCCCTTTCATCGCTAATTCTCCCCTTCTCATTTCAGCGCTGCAAAAACCTGGTTCTCCTTTATAAAGACAACAATGTATCTGATACTCGCATTGTGTCTGCGTGGACAGCCCCACCTAAGACAATGAAAGCCAAGCTATTATGT
>NC_061831.1:24181072-24183572 GCF_019202785.1 Penaeus chinensis
AATTTTCCTATTACATAATCTTTACATAAATTCCATAACCCAAAGTCGAGGAATACACAAGAGGCGGCCCTGGAGATAACGAACACTGGAAATACAAATCTTTCAACAAGGGAACTATACACTCTTCCTTTCCTGCTTAAAGTCTGGGTTAAGATATTAATGACTCATGATCTCCGGCTTCTGCATCTACTGTAGTTAAAATTGAAGAAACTCCTCCATGAATCGTACAAATTGCAGAGGGAAAAGTGCCGGCAGCGCGGATGGATCTAACCTGCGGCAGCTGCCCGGCGGAGGGTGGAGTCCCGCCTCGCCCAAACACTTGAGGGTTTCCGTCTTCTCCCAAAACTTTGTCTCTTTAAAAGATGCTCAAGGCTCTTGCTGGTAACACGGTAGCCTAAGACTGCAATATATCATTTATAGGAGAGCTTTGTCATGTACTTCGCTGAGGAAAATTTGGAAATTTGTTTTACCGGTTTATACATGAATGCTTACTGTTACACGGCTCACGACGAGTTGCCAAGGATGAGGGCAAAGTGCACCGGGGAAACTCGAGACAAATTTGGTTGCGACTTTCGGTAAGCTTCCCTTAATTTGGAAATGTTCCACCCATTGGTTGTTGGGAGAGAGAACTAGTCAAATAAATCTTAGAGTTATTATACGTTCTCGCCAAACACAGCTGTGAACGCCAGCGAAAACAAGTAGGGCAGGAAGCACACCTGTTTGCCGAGGGTGGATATGCAGAGTGAAACGAAACTGGTCCCATTCTCTGTTCTCTACAAACCCAAAAGGCAAAATCACTTCAAAACAAAAACCGTGCAAACGCAAGCAGCACAAGAAAAAATGAAAAAGAAAAAAAAAGGAGAGCAGAGGGGAAAGGACACTGCAAATAATCATCCACAGACGATAGTACAGGAATGCAAACGATGCTACAGGAATAAACGTAAAATTGGAAGTAAAAAAGGCGGACTAATAAAGCCGGACAAACACTTTACACCCCTCCATCTGCCGGCTTGGACACTTGGCGCTAGCGGACCGTAGCGCCGTAAAGATGATATCAACCACTCCACGTTTTACCCCAAACCCTCTCGCCCTCCCGTTGCCTCGCTGGGAACCTGTCACCCCGTGGTGGGTAGGTTGGGAGGCAGGGGGAAGGGCAAGGGGAAAAGAGGCTGGGGGAAGGAAAAAGGGGGTGTACGAGAGAGAGAGAGAGAGAGAGAGAGAGAGAGAGAGAGAGAGAGAGAGAGAGAGAGAGAGAGAGAGAGAGAGAGAGAGAGAGAGAGAGAGAGAGAGAGAGAGAGAGAGAGAGAATGAAAATAAAGAGAGAGAGAGAGAGAGATAGAGAGAGAGAGAGAGAGAGAGAGAGAGAGAGAGAGAGAGAGAGAGAGAGAGAGAGAGAGAGAGAGAGAGAGAGAGAGAGAGAGAGCCTGCAGGAGGAGAGTTAAATTATCTGCTTGATTATATTTCCCATCCAAGCGAGATATTCTGTGTGCGTGTGCGTATATGTCTAAGCGTATCTTGGGAATTCAATTAGTATTGACGGAGAAAGTGTATTCCGGGGAGAGAGACTCATGAAGGAATGAGTCTAACCAACAGCCGAAAGGACAATTGAATAAGTTATAGTGACAAGTTACCCAAGCGAAAATGGAGAAGGAATATCAAGTTAATATCAAGAACAGTAAGAATCGCTATAATTGTACTGAATGTTACAAATACTACTGTGTTGTTTGTAAAGGATAATAATGGTAATAATAAGAAGAGCGATGAATCTTTTAGTGAAGGCGAATCAATGATAAAAAACAACTGATGTTGATAATAATGACAGGTTAGCAAAAAGAAATTATGGTGATGAAAATAGTATTGTTACTCAACAATAAGGATGGTGCAGCCATTATGGTAATGGTGAAGTTAAAAGGGATAAACATAATGTTTTGGCAATAATGGCTTCCAGGTATATTTATGCATTCATAATCAATTGCGTGTCTGGGTAATTGTGTTTATAAATTTTTAGTGCATGAGACTGCGGACGGAATATGCAACCAGGTAAAGATGGTGCCGAGTAAGCATACAAGGATGTGTGTGTGTGTGTGTGTGTGTGTGTGTGTGTGTGTCTGTGTGTGTGTGTGTAGCAGTCAAGCATTGCATGTAATCGTTCATATCTGTCACACACTAAATAACACTGATGCTATGCTTCTCCTACTAAATTTCTCAGACATGTTAATGGCAGGACTAGCCTCCGTGTAGTATGAGCTTTTGATAAAAAAGAAAGAAAAAAAAAAAAAATACTGGGCCACAAATAACGCCTCCTCGCTCATCAATTCGATTTGTGTGTATAAAAATGATTTAGATGTCGTAGACCTAACATAATAAGACACATGTTAAAGATTTTATGGGATCATAAAATAAATGTAACCAAGTATATTGCGAGATATGGTGAATTAGATCAAGAAATATTGTAAATCATTTAAAGATTCATTGGTTGAATATAAAAACCTGTGTTATG
>NC_061831.1:24186072-24193572 GCF_019202785.1 Penaeus chinensis
ATAATATGAATAATATTGAAAATAATATAAGAACAAATAATATGAATAATATTGAAAATAATATAAGAACAAATAATATGAATAATATTGAAAATAATATAAGAACAAATAATATGAATAATATTGAAAATAATATAAGAACAAATAATATTACTAATATTGAAAATAATATAAGAACAAATAATATGAATAATATTGAAAATAATATAAGAACAAATAATATGAATAATAATATAAGAACAAATAATATCAATAATAATATCAATATCTGGTGTTATCAATATCGTCGTCATAAATATTATTACTATTGATCTGATAATTATTAGCAACAACAATGATAAAAATACTATCACTTCTGATACTAATAACAGTAGCGGCAACTATCTAACAACATTAACAAAAATAATAATACTAATTATTACAACAAACTATTACAGAATGAAACTGACACAACACTTCAAAGGAAAGCAAAAGCGCAGCCAAAAAAACAACACTGCAATGGAAGGAAAAAAAAAAAAAAAGGAAAAAAAGAATAACTACGAAAGAGAGTAGAACAAAGAAATGTCGTTAAGAAGTAGCCCAGTGACGACCAGCTATGATTTACTGAGCAACAGGAGCAGAGTCGCCACAGACCTAATGCTTATGTAAGTAATGATAACATGTAGTAGCCATAATAGCAGGCAGTGGGTTGACCAGTGTCCACCCCTTCCCCCTGCTACCCTTGGCCCTTAGCCCTTACCCTCTCCCCCTCGCTCCCCTCTTCATGGGCTGTTATCCCCCTGCCAAAGGGTGTGGCCTGCAGTACTGTTCACACTTTACTATCATGACTCAGCAAGCCCTTGGTGCTATCAAATCTCTTTCAATCACATATCTACGGGGTCTAAAAACTATAATTAAACGATAATCAAATTTGAAAGACTGCACTTGGGGTTTCCTCGGCCAGGGTGGGGGCAGGGCACTCTCGCTCCTACGAATGAGCATTCTTGGGTCGGGTTCCCCTTGGCGGCGGCGCATTGCCTAACGCCTTCTTGCCCGCGGCCCTTTATTGCCGGACATGATAATCGCCGAGGAAAGTATACGGCCAAGGCAGAACACAGTAATCTCTATAATACGAAAATCTGAACATATATATTTTTTTCTTCTTCTATCTTTTCTTTCGAAACAAAGTTTACACTAGATCTCCCCGAGCCGGAGCGCGCCTTCTATCATCCCGAAATTGATATAATCATACTCATAATAATAACGTGAAACTAGTTCCAAGGGCCGGCGCATCGAGCGATGAAGCCTGCATTCTGTATTTCAATTTACATTAATCTCATTACTAGAGATTACATAGACCTTTGGACCCAAACGACTGCGGCCGCGGCGAGGCCGGGCGCTGTGGCGGGAAGGCCCAGTCGCCGGCCAATCTTCGCCTTAATCCCTATGCATTACCCGCGTTATTGCTGTATAAATATCAGTCACTCGCCATCGGCCCGCACTTAACCACCGTTCGTATCTATGGGCATCAACGTAATCAGCGATCGGGAGGGCCCCAAGCAAGCGCTGGCCCCCGACGCCGCAGCGCCGTTGCGATCTATCATTAGCTGGGATTTTTAATATGCTTTATGGCGGTCTCCAGCGTATAATTTGGGACGATTCGTAACACTAAATGTCCCACTCGGTTGTGTACATCGTGGCTCGCCTTCTATTACGCTGCGACATTGCAATTTCTGCTTAATGAAGTCTTAGCGGAATGAAAAGGACGAGGCCGAGCGGAGGCCGAGGGATGTATCACAGCGCGATCCATAGACCACACAGGGGCACGACGTCCGAATGAATGACACGGGGTCTGATTTCGCTTAGGGGGGCCGTGGAACATGCATTGACCTGCGCTGTCATTCTTAAAGGAAAATGCTTTTAGAAAATCAAATACAATTACCATCAATATTAACATTAATAATAATAATAATAATATTAATATTAATAATAATAATAATAATAATGAAAATAATGAAGTTATCATATCACTGAAAAGAAAAAAAAAAACAGTAACAACAAAGAGCAATACTTAAAGAGAGAGAAAAAAATAAAGGTTCTTCCATACATATGAGCAAAAACGAGGCCTCCCTTGCAAAAAAAATCCTCCCTCGCCCTAACATGGCACTTTAAAGAGGGGAAAAAACTCCGGATACAACCAGAGATAAATAAAAAAAGAAACTGGCTGACGCTAAACTCAAACACAATGCGAAAGTATATAACTGAGCGATTATTATATAAGTTTAATGTTTGTAGATGTGCCTTATGCACACACGCACGCACACACACACACAAACACAAACACACACACACACACACACACAGACAGACACACACACACAGACACACACACACACACACACACGCACACACACACACACACACACATACAATATGCGTACCGCGCATACATAAATGAGAGATGAACAAATCATATATATATATATATATATATATATATATATATATATACATATATGTATATATATATGTATAATATAAATATATATATATATATATACATATATGTATATATATGTATAATATATATGTATATATATGTATATAGATATGTATAAATATATGTATAAATACATACATGTGTATATATATATATATATATATATATATGTATGTATATATATATATATATATATATATATATATGTAATAAATATGTGTGTGAGTGTGTGTGTGTATACAGCAAACATATAAAACAGCACCTTTATCGAGTTAACATCCACGCCCCACGAAACCGCACAAAAACTATGTAGAGGAGCCGAGCCACCAGCGCGACCTTGAATTATAGGCAAAGAGGCTCGCCAATCACAACGGCTGGGGAGGCCGCCCCCCCCCCCCCCCCCGCTCCACCCACGCTCAGGTCCGCTCAATGGAAGGAGTGACATGTGGCCCCGCACACCCAGGTATCAGAATCACCGCCAGGTAACATCCATCATTATTAAGGGACAAATTTCGCCACTTTTTATCCTTCCTCCTTCTCGCCCTCGTTCCCTCCCTTCCTCTCCTTCTCAACCTCCTTTTGTAGCCACACACACCGAGGGGCTTTAGCGGCTTAAGCGGATCATCCTGATTGCAAGATTATTTTGATTGTTATAATTTGTCACACGGGTCTCCGGCGTGAAGGGCGCGCGGAGGCCGGCTCTCTGTGGGTCGCGAGGGTCAAGACGCGCCACTTACCACAAGGACTCGAATACACAGCCGTCAAGTAAAAAAAAAAAAAAAAAAAAAAAAAAAAAAAAAAAAATCAAGGCGCAAACCACAGGGGGAGAAAGTACACAAATATGGCTCTAAATTCTACATCGTTTCGATTCAAATTGGACACTAAAATCCTCTCTTTTTTATTTGTTCTCATGTTCCTCGAACATAATAAAAACAAAAAACAAAAATATGATTGCTACTCAAAACACATCTTGTATTAGTTATTCCGAAGATTTATGGCTTTAAGTGTGAATTCAATATTCATTGTGGTTGTTTCCTTCACATCGCACATTTACTGCTCAAAAGGAGAACAGTGAATTGTACAGCAAATACACCTTATAAAATTCCAAATTTCTCGGACAAAGGATAGCCCACAAACGACTTTTTTGGTCTCTGTATCAGACCTAAGACTGCTATTCAACGGACTCACTCGCAACTCACCAAGCTTACAGAACAGCTTCCGAGCCATCGTGATTCGAAGCGTGATGCATGCGGCCGCCTCTTCCACGCCACCGCCACCACGTACTGCACGCTAATATAAATGCAAATTTTTCGTATCACTGAGACAACACTTCCTTTACGGTAAATATCAACGGTCAGGCGACGTAATGAGCATAAATTTACATACATCAAAGAAAATTGACATCAAAACAAAAACACACATATAACAAGATTCTCCAATCGGGTTTTGGTATCATTTAATGAAGAAAACAGATGAAAAAAAGAAATCAACTTCCCTGGAACCAGACGCCCACATCGACGATATATAAACACTCCTCCGCCATCGTTCTTTCTTTTAGTTCTTTTAGCTTTTCTTTTCCCCTTTCTCCTCCCTGTCTATAATTCGGACACCGCAACAAAGCACCAATATCTGAAGCTGATATTCTTCTCAGCCGCAAAATCTCCAGCAAACTCAGGCATTGGGAACCCCTCCCCCTTCTCCCCACCCTAGGGAATCATGACAGCCAGCATCATCACAACCACTTGGCAACCCTGTCAATTTTATATTTTCCCACCCTGTTAGCAACACTGGTCGTTATCTATTATTACCTGAGGATATTTCGATGAATTAAACCTCCGACAGGAATCTGCTAACCAGAATTTTCGAGCTACTAATGCAAGTTTATAAACCATAAAGCATTATTAAGTTACAATGTTTATTTTCTATAAATTATGCAAAGAGAGTGGTGCCGTTCACGACTTTTTCCAGCCATCATTTTTCTTATTCTCATCCTTTCTCCACATTTTCTGGTCTATTTTCTCTGTTATCCATCGCTTGGACACTCTATGTATAAAAAAGTCCTTACCCAAACAAGTCCTTTCCTCGGCCAATAACATGCCATAGACCTCGCTCTTATCTACCGCCGCCCACTCATTGTAATATTTCATTCAATGACAAAGCCCATTTAAGACATCTCCTCTGTCCTCCGCCCATTCCGTCCAGCAAGACACACTGCGCTCCTGATATGAAATTGGAATTGCATCCTTGTAATTTATGACTTCGTTTGGGCGATAGAACTTGGACTCTGGGTGGATGGTCTCCGTGGGACATTTCATGATGGATAGCCAGCGAGGGGAAAGGGGAGAAGAAGGGAGAGGGGAAAGGGAGATGGAGGGCAGGGAGAAGACAGAGAGGAAGAGAAAAGAAGTGGAAGGAGAGGGATAGGAAGGGAAGAGATGGCTAGGAAGCGGGAGGAGAGAGTGAAGGGGAGGTAAATAAGTGGAGGAAGAGGGGATTGGAGAGGAGAGGGACGGAGGGCGGGACGGTAGGGAAGGGGGAGTGGGGGGAGGTGAGTGGGGGGAGGTGAGGGAAGAGAGAGGGAGAGAGAGTGACGACCGAGCGGAGGGGGAAAAGAGTTTCCAGAGTTAAGGGGCAGAAGTAGTGATGGGGAGGAAGGAAAAGTAGAGCCACGAGAGATTAGATGTGAATAGAAAGACGAGAGAGAGTGAGATAATGACCCAGCCTCGGATTTGGACGGGGAGAGGAAGGGAGAGGAGAGGAGGAAGGGACTAAGACGACGGAGAATGAGGGAGAAAAGAACGGAGTGGAGTAAGAAACGGAAGCATAGCAAGAGAAGATAAGTTAAACTTCCTCATCTGCGCTGACTCTACTGTTCTTCTTGAGCAAGGGAAAATAAAAGTAGTAGGAAATACATTATTTAAAGAAAAAACAAAACAAAACAAAAATCGGAGATTTTTATATATTTCTAAGAATCAAGGTTGTCATCGAAGTGATAGCAATCGTCACTGGATATCAGCAGCACTGGTCGGGCCGATCGAAATGCATGAATACAGTACACACGCAACAAGGACAACGAAGCACGGAGCATAGCATCATTCCGGTCAGTCAGCTGAGGCTAATATTTAGTGTATGACAGGCTTTAGTTTACAAACATTTAACATAAATGAACTTATTTATCAAAACCGAAATATCGCCAGGGTGATATCACAAATGAACCCTCACCCGTTGAGAGCACAAAAAAAAAAAAAAAAAAAAAAAAAAAAAACGATACCAGAAAGTAAGAAATTAAGATGAAAATGAAAAAAAAAAGTTAAGAGGTTCCAGCCCCACTGCCCCTGAACCCTCCAGTTCACAGAAATTGAATATTGGTTCAGTGGCCCGAACATCCACGTTAAAGGGTCGTGACGCCTGACTGCCTTATACAGATAACGCTAAATTATAAATGCACATGATAAAGATACAACCTCCGACATCCGGGGTCGAAGACGCTCGACGTGGGAATCTATTTAAACGCTGGGAATTAGATATTTTAACATGAGGTAAATGTGGCATAAATGCAACGTTTAGCCACTTATGAGACAATTGTGGGTGTGCCTGTAAAGTTTGGCGGGGCGTAATTTTTGTTGTGGATCGTGAGTACCACCCCCTTCTTATTCGTCCTTCTCCTCTCTCTCTCTCTCTTTCTCTTCTTCTTCTTCTTCTTCTTCTTCTTCTTCTTCTTCTTCTTCTTCTTCTTCTTCTTCTTCTTCTTCTTCTTCTTCTTCTTCTTCTTCTTCTTTTCCTACTACTCCTCCTCCTCCACCACCGTCCCTCTACCCCACATGGCCGTCTCACAGGAGCTTCGTCCGCCCCTCCGCGGTAAGATCATCCATCTAATAGACCTCATTACGTTTAATTTTCCTGGCGATTGTCTTGATAAACATGGACGCAACGTGTGTTTAACCGGAGGCTGTCCCCCTGAAGACATTTACGTTATTAAGGAGAATAGTAGCCGCGTAATGAGCGATAATCTGTGTATATGTTTTCGTGTCAGACGAAAATAAGGAAAGTAAAGAAAAAAAAAGAAGGTGAGGCAAAAAAGTTAGTTTCTTCGCGAGTGGTATGCAATCCTTTCTTATAATGCTATTATTCCTACTTTTCAGCTTGCTAAGAGCAGGCGAGAAGCCCAACTCAGAATGGCACAAAATCTGAAGCCCCGAAACTGCGGATCGAAATATTGCTAATGGGAACAATCACTTCGTCAAGTCTCCCATTAAGTCAAAACAGTGTCATAAATTGAGTTGAAGGCTAAATAAGCCTTCAGCTCGAAACAGTCCTTGTCTTTTTTACGCTCCAATATCGTTTTTCTTTTTTTCTTTTTTTCTATAACGACTTCCTTGATTGACACACAACAAGCAACGTGCTTCTTCAACGCGCCATAAACACTTCAGTAAATCATGAAATCAACCATGAGAACCGGACATATCTCATACATAAAAACGCTGATGGGTCCATGATGTGCATGACATATGTACGATGTAACGTGAGTAACTTCATGAATTTTGTTAGACGAAGCCAGACGCACCAGGAGAGGTTCTGCTTAGGGGCCTGAGAGAGAGAGAGAGAGAGAGAGAGAGAGAGAGAGAGAGAGAGAGAGAGAGAGAGAGAGAGAGAGAGAGAGAGAGAGAGAGAGAGAGAGAGAGAGAGAGAAAGGTTCGGTCAGAGGTAAAACGGTTAAGGAAAGTCCAGGTAAACACCATTACTAATATGACTGAGAGAAACAATAAAACAAAAAAAATGTCAGTTTTTGGAGGTTCGGCTAGTAAATGTAGAAAAAAAGACGAAGAAAAACTAGAGCAAAGAAAATCCAATTATAGAAAACCCGTGTTACTGAAAGCGTGAAAAACGAAAAAAAGAAAAAAAAAGAAAGAAGAGAAAAAAGGCACCTAAGAACTCTGAAAACTTACTTTCTTATTGTTATTAACTGAATTATCAAGAAAAATCTTACGCACAGGCCCAAGAAAGCCCGGTCAACGCGCAGC